>NC_133309.1:5626978-5926978 GCF_012295235.1 Primulina huaijiensis
AAAAAAATCATAACTATTTCAATATTTAACCAAATGAGGTGAACCAAGTGGCCAAATTCATCTAAAGACAATTCCCCACATGTTTGCTGTTTTGAGCAGAGTCAAATTCGGTAATTAAGGTCGTGGAACAAAGCATTGAAAGAAGGGACATGTAATTGAAGTTGGAGGAGACAAAGACTACTATTACAACTACATTGCATTAATAGAATTTTTGACCCTTTCTCTCATTTGGCCTATAAATAGAGGCCTTGTGCTAGCTTGAGAATCATTCTATCTCATTGTAAAATATAGTGTGAGTGAGTATAAAAGTTCTAAGTTCCAATATATTTTTCATTTTCCAAATTATGAGTGATGTTTTTAGTGTTGATCAAAAGTAAGTTCATGGAAAGCTAAATCTATTATGTCAAAATGAAGAGGATGAATTTTTGGTTAAGCATGATTGTTTATATTTTGTATATTTTTTCTTTATTTCTTTTAAATTTGCTAATTTCTTTTTATTGTAGGTATCAATTTACATCAAATGCTTGATACCATTGAAGTGGTTATCTTGATTTGTTGTTTAATTTTAATACAATAAATATTTCATCAATNCGTGACTCTGTCGGTTGTTCTAAATGAAATATATTGATTTAATTTAACATTTATTTTATACAGTTATATATTTATATAGTTATATATATAATCATAGGTACCATATATAAAATATCGGTGAATTCGGTATTTTCTATAGTGGGAACTATATTATATTAGGTGTGTGCTTAAATATTTAATTTTCTTGGAACCATTATTTATGGTGGTTTCCTTTGTTTTACTTTTAGTAAAACAATATTGCATAAACCATGAATAAATCCTCGAGCCTTGACAAAATTTATAATTTGTAAACTTCGTTCTTGCATTTGGTTATTTATAAATTAATAAATTTGAACTTAAAATAACCTCTCTGTAGATCGATCTCGTACTTATGAAATATATTACTTGCAGACAACTTACACTTGGGTGAATTATAATTTAAGTAGTAGCACAAAACTCTAAACCATTGTCTGTTATGAGCTTCTTTAGTCTTTTGCCAGACTGATTTTCAAGCAAAACCAGCCACTGCTTAAATCTGTCTAGAGCTTCATTTTTGTTTCTCAAGATATACACCCATACCCTTCGAGAGTAGTCATCAATGATAGACATGATGTATCTTGCCCCTCCATTTGATAGAACTCTTGATGGTGCCCAGAGATCAGAGTGTACATATTCCAAAGGGGCAGAGGACACATGAATTCCATTGTTCAATTTCACTCTTGTGGATTTACCTTTTACACAATCCTCACAAAACTCAAGTTTTCTTAGTGGTCTGTTACCCAGGAGGCCTTGTTTTTGGAGTTCTTGTATTCCTCTATCACTGATATGTGCTAATCTCAAATGCCACATCATCGTGTTGTCAAAGCTTTGTTTAGCAGCACTGACAGATCCAGAGTGAGTCCCTCCATGAAGAGTGTAGAGTCCATTTGATCTTACACCCTTCATTACAGCAAGGGAGCCTTTGAATACTGTCATTTTACCCTTCTATGCCTTGAAGGTATATCCTAGCTGATCAAGGCTTCCAAGAGAGATTAAGTTTCTCTTTAACTCAGGGACATATCTCACAGCTTTTAGTATGAGTTCAGTCCTATCGTGCATGATTAGTCTTATTGTGCCAATTCCCTGGACTTGGCAAGTCTTTTTGTTTCCCAGAATGACTTGTCCAGCATTTATCTCTTCAAAAGCCATAAACCAGTCTCTGTTTGGTGACATATGAAAGGAGCATCCGCTGTCTAAAATCCAGTCTTGATCTATTTGTTGATCTCCCACGCACAGTGTAAGGTCCAAAATTAAGAAAACGTAATCCAACTACACGCGAATCTAGGAAACATCAAAAATGATTAATTAACTGATTTTAATTGCTAATTGATTTTGTAACATAAATGTTTATATGAAAAATATGACTTCATTATTATCATGCATAAAAATTGTATTTTTAAGGAATATTCAAGTTGCGATCAAGGAACGAAGACCGAGAGCTGAAAAAAAACGTAAAATGTTTTTATATAGTAATTGTCCTTCATTATTTAAAATACGGTTATTTCTTTTTAGAATTTTTGAAAATAAGAGGTTTTGGGGTGATTTTATACGTCGAGACGTAACTTTTATCGGTGTTGGTTTTTCAACTAAAATACGAGCTTTTTGGCAACCCGGCTAATAAATTCACAAATTTATTTAAACAAAAACCTTGATAATATTTTATTAAATTCTAATTAAGACTAATGGGCTTAATTTAGAGGCTTAATAGGCCTAAAGCCTTGTTAGTATCTAATTAGCTAATTAATACACTAATCACATAAAACCCTACCCTCATGTGCACGCCTCCCACGTTAAAAGAAAAAAAAATCAGAAATTCTCTCTTAAAACACACAACCACACGGCACTACACACACAGCATATTGAAGGGATTTTCGAAGGATTCAAGGAAAAAGCTAGCCAAGGTTTCACTCCGTTCTTCGTCGCCAACGTTATTTCGTGCGTATAAAATGCAAAGGCACACCATAATTCTTCATTTTCTCTTCATTCACACCATAGTAAATATTTTAAATCATTGTGCATGAATAAACAAAGAACACTTGATTATATTTCGTTTTTCATGCATATGTGTTGTTTAAAGCATGGTTTTTAATTCAAAATTCATGTCATATTGTGTTTAAGGGGCTGCCATGATGTTAAGTTATGTTCAAGCAAAGTTTTTACAAGAACTAGAGTCCCACAAACATACTAAATTCACGGCAACCACAAAGGAAACAAGCTGGAATCGATCTCGGCTGTCATGGGAACATGGGGTGCGGTTTTCTTGTCTTGGGGGTTAGGCTTGGTTTGGCTAGGACCAAGTCTATCCAGAGTGGTACGGGAGTCAGGGGGGATTCCTAGCCATGCTAGGACTCGCGGTAAGGGCTGGGGAAGGAGTCCTAGCAATACTAGGACTCCCACCCGAGAACCGTGCAGCATGTGCGCGAGAGGGTGCAAGCGTCCAGGGGCATAGGGGCTAGGCATGTAGGTCACGGGCTGGGCTAGGGTGTCTCATTAGGGTCCTAAAAAGGTGCACAATGTGATGGTTCAAGGGCTGGGGCGTCGGTTTAAGTCCTAGACACCAAATCATAGAGTCCTACCACACTAGGGATTCTCAGCTGCAGCATGTGGCGACTTCCAGCGTACGTTTTTGGGTTTTGGGATGGGTCCTTAGTGGTCTAAGGGTCCAGTAGGGTACTTTAGGAGGTTGGTCAGGTTTTAGATCAACATGGTTTGAGGGTAATTCGTGAAAATCGAAAGTTGGCTCGGGGTCGAAGTTTAGGTGTCAATTTAGGGTTTTAACTAATGAAAAAATTGGAAAAACGGCTCACGAGGGGTCGAGTCATAGTTCGTAACAGCTAAAATAATATAAAAAGACTAAATTTTGAATTTAGGAGTTTTATATTAAAGTTTGGGATTTTTCGGGATTAAAACACAGTCAAAACAATTAAATAAAGATAAATGAAAAAGTCTAATATTTAAGCTAAATAAAATTATGGAAAAAATTAATTTAGGCTTAAATAATTATTTGGGACATGTTAAAATCAAGAAATCAAGAAAAAAGTCAAAAACGTAAAATGTCAAGTCCAGGGGTAAAACAGTCTTTTTACACCAAAAATTAATAAGCGTCATGGCAGTGCTCTGAATGCTATTTTTATGATATTATGATTATTTTTAAAGGTTTATGAAATGGTCATGATTAAATAATGATTTTTAAAATGTCTATTTGATTTTTATGATTGAAGGAAGACATTTAAAAGACATGTTGCATGCTTAGTTTCAAAAACAAAATGATATGTTATGCATGATTTTTATAAAGTAATGAGAATGTAAATGTTGAAGAAAGTGAAGTAATTGTGACTAATTCGATAATGTTGGAGATATCGTGAGGGTGACGGTCCCATTGGGAGACCGACGATCGTATTTCCATCGTTACGAATATGTGGTACGGTTTTGTGGTAACGGTAAGAATAGAAATGTCGTGAAGGGAAAAGGCCCCCGAGAGAACCCATTTATGGGAAAGGCCCCAAAGGGAGCCCCGACGATCGTATTTCTATTCGATGAGGATAGGCCAGGGCCAGTTGATCGGTGAGAGTGTTGCTGGTGTCCCCCGCCGCCCAGTACTTTGGATGGATCCATCGACTTTTTAAGGTTTGAGGAAAGTCACAATTAACGATCTGAATTCAAAAAAAAAGGAAAAGGAAAAGGAAAATGTTTATGATCATGAAAAATGTTTATGATATGTCATGTTGAGGAAAAAGGAAAATTAAAGTTTATGTGCATGTCATGAAATGTTATTTTTACGTAAAAGTATTTTCACTGTTGCATGTGGTTTTATACGTATTATTTGTTATAAAGATTATGGTGTGTTGAGTCTTTAAACTCACTAGGTATGATGGATGCAGGTGAGGTTGAGGGAGGGCTTGATGGATGATTTGTCTGGACTGTTTGCGCACACAACCCGAGGACCAGCGCTTCTACTTTTTCAGCATTTATGATTTATGCTTCATGATTTACGTTAAAGATTTTTAGGACTATTTATTTATGCTTTTTGAGATATTTTTGAGAGGTTTAGTATGAGCTATACTTTTCAAACTTATTGCTTTTAGGTTTGGTAAGACAGTTGACGATTTCATATTTATGACTATTTCACTTGATTTTAAAATGCTAGTTGAATGATGTGTTATTTTAAAGGGGAAAATATTTTATAAAAATATTTTTATGTGGTAAATTCACATGGATGAAAATTGAGTGGTTTTTTAAAAAAATTTCTAGTACTTTTTAAGCAATAAAAAGGGCAGACGTTTCGGTTGGTATCAGAGCCAGGTTCCTGTAAAGGGTTGTACCACTATCAGCGCCGGGAAGATCAGTCGTCAAGGCTCAAGTTGTGAGTTTTACATGCTTTATGTGAATTAATATGTTGTTATTTGCATGACGATATGAATATTTTGTTTAAATTACATGTTTATTAGCTCTTTGAGTACTTATGCCTTGCATGCTTAAATTGCTAAAACGAGTTAGGATATGTCACATGATTAGAGAACTTAGATTTAAATGCATGTTGGTTACGTTAGAATTTGGAAAACGTTCAGATAAAATGCCTCCTCGACGTGCCCCCGTTAATGGAAACCATGCAGAGAACAGTGTGAATCATCAAGGAAATGTTCCACCACCACCACCCCCAGGGGATCCTGCTACCCGTGCATTAGAGGGGATGGCTCGTCTCTTCGAGCAACAATTACAGCAGCAGCAGTTACAGCAGCAACAGTTACAGCTGCAGTTACAGCAGATGCAGCAGCAACAGCTACAGCAGCCACCTAGGCCACAACATGATATTTATGAACAATTATGAAGGCTAGGGCCGAAGGAATTTTCTGGTACTACTGATCCCTTTGCTGCTGAGAGTTGGATTTGTTCACTTGAGGTACACTTTCGCTATTTAGACATGGGAGATGCTGACCGTGTGAGGTGTACTACTTATCTGTTGAGGGATGACGCATCTTTATGGTGGGAAGGAGCCGAGCATGGTGTAGACCTTGCTACACTCACTTGGGCTCAATTCAAGACAAAATTCTATGAGACGTATCTGTTGCTGACCGTGTGAGGTGTACTACTTATCCGTCAGGGAGACGTATCTGTTGCTGATTTTGTGAAGAAATTTGATAGGGGTTGTCACTTTGTACCCCTTATTGCCAGGGATGCGGAAGAAAAGCTTAGACACTTCATGGATGGCCTTCGACCTACCATTTAGGATAAGGTTATGATGATGCATCCTGTGGATCATGCTACAGCAGTTACCTATGCATATCAGGCTGAGCAATTCTTAAAGGACATTGACTTTGAGTTACAGCGCAAGAGGCAACTACACCAAAGTAACAATCATCCTAATAAGAAACCATATACAGGTCCTCCTAGACCTCAAGGACCTCAAAAGCCTCAGGGTCCAGTCAAGAAGCCAGCACCACAAAATCCTGGAGCACCGAAGCCTGCCGAGAGGCAACCTTGCAAGGAGTGCAACTGTATACATCTTGGCAAATGCGAATGGGGATCCTTCAAATGTTTCTACTGCAAGGAGGCTGGACACAAAGCTATTGATTGCCCAAAGAGAAAAGCAGCTATTACGGCACGAGCTTACGTTATGAATGCTGAAGAAGCTGAGGAAGAGGCAGACACTACACTCATTACGGGTAACCTAGTCGTTTAACATTTTTATATTGCTTATTATTGCATGAAATGTTAAAAATGGTTATTAGAAATTGATTTGGGAACAAAATCTAACCTAACGGAAATTAGATTGCATGTTCTACATAGTTGAATTCAAGTTATGATTTTAAGAACCATAGAAATGATATTAATTTGTGGCACATTTTATGTAAAGGATGAGTTGTTTCCAAATAAAAAGTTGAGGGCCAAAATTTAAAGAAAATAATAACTAAAGGGAATTTCAAAATTTTGAGATATAAATTGTAAGTTTCAAAAAGTTAAGGGACCAAAATGCAATTACCGAATTCCTAAAGGGCCATGAATGTAATTTTTGAAATCTTCAAGGGCTAAAATGAAAAATTCAAAAATATAAGGGCTTTAATGCAAATATCCGAAAATTTTGGGGACTAATATGCAAATTTCAGGAAAAAAAATAATAAAATATATTTGAAGGACTAAAATGCAATTGTTCCAAAAATGCTTAAGTTCAATGCGTAATCTTCATATATCTTTGGAAAATTAATGATAGTAAATCCTTAAGCTTCAACATGAAAAGATTTAAAGGACATTTTCGCTGCAGGGAGGATTATCATTCGAGGTGTAGCAACCTATGCACTTTTAGACTCGGGAGCTACACATTCATTCATATCTGAAACCTTCATCAAAAGACTGAATATTATTTCTCAAGATATGGGTCTGGGTTTCAAAGTTTCAATTCCATCCGGTGATCAAATGCTCACGTCTTAAATTGTCAAGAATCTGGAGCTTCGTTTATTCAAGGATGTTGTGCGGGCAGATCTTATTGTGCTTCCGATGCCCGAATTTGATAATATACTTGGGATGGATTGGCTATCAGTGAATGGAGCTTCGATTGATTTCCGTCAGCGATCAGTATCTATTAGGCCACCTAGTGGTAAATATTTTGTCTTCGCGGCGACAAGAAACAAGCAAATGCCGCACATTATCTCTTGTCTATGTGCGAGGAAGCTTATTAAGCATGGATGCCAAGCTTATCTAGCATGTGTCACTACTGCACAGGAATCTATCAGTCAGAAATTAGAAGATGTTGATATTGTGAGGGATTTTCCTAGCGTCTTTCTCGAGGACGTTTCTGGTATTCCACCTGATAGTGAAGTGGAATTCTCTATTGATCTTATGCCGGGCACCGTTCCTATGTCTAAAGCGCCTTATCGTCTAGCACCCGATGAAATGAAAGAATTAAAAGATCTAATCCAAGAATTGGTAGACAAGGGCTTCATTCGCCCTAGTTATTCTCCATGGGACGCACCAGTATTATTTATGAAAAACAAAGATGGCAGCATGCGTCTATGCATCGATTAT
Organism: Primulina huaijiensis; assembly: GCF_012295235.1. Classification (NCBI taxonomy): domain Eukaryota; kingdom Viridiplantae; phylum Streptophyta; class Magnoliopsida; order Lamiales; family Gesneriaceae; genus Primulina; species Primulina huaijiensis. The sequence goes on from NC_133309.1 coordinate 5,634,608, forward strand.
CGAGAGCTTAACAAGGTCACTATCAAAAATAAATATAAACTGCCAAGAATTGAAGATTTATTTGATCAGTTGCAAGGAGCAGCGGTATTTTCTAAAATTGATTTGCGATCTGGATACCATCAATTAAAAGTGAAAGAGTCTGATGTGCACAAGACAACATTCCGTACTAGCTATGGGCACTACGAGTTTATGGTCATGCCATTCGGTCTGACTAATGCACCAGCAATCTTCATGGATATCATGAATCGCGTATTTCAGCCGTATCTGGATCAGTTTATTATAGTCTTCATTGATGATATATTGATTTAATCGAAGAACAAATAGGAGCATAGTCGTCATTTGAGGACAGCACTGCAAGTACCAAGACAGGAAGCTATATGCAAAATTCAGCAAGTGCGAGTTTTGGCTCGATAGAGTGGCATTCTTAGGCCACATCATTTCTAGTAATGGCGTTGAAGTTGATCCAAGCAAAGTCGAGGCAGTGAAAGAGTGGCCAGTACCGAAGCGTGTTACCGAGATTCGCAGTTTATTGGGACTTACCGGCTATTATCGCAAATTCATCAAGGGATTCTCATCCATTGCAGTACCATTGACATCCTTGACTAAGAATAATGCAAAGTTTATATGGGGATCCGAGTGTCAAGACAGTTTTGACAAGTTAAAGCAAGCCTTGATTTCAGCACCAGTGTTATCTATGCCATCAGGGCGAGGGGATTATGTTCTTTATACCGACGCATCTAAACTTGGATTGGGCGCAGTTCTGATGCAAAATGACCGAGTTATAGCCAATGCGTCAAAACAGTTGAAGATTCACGAGAAAAACTACCCCACTCATGATCTTGAGCTTGCAGCAGTAGTCTTTGCACTAAAGATTTGGATACACTACCTTTACGGGGAGAAGTGCAAGATAGTCACCGACTATAAAACTTTGAAATACTTCTTCACTCAAAAAGAGCTGAATATGAGACAGCGCAGATGGCTTGAGTTAGTAAAAGATTATGATTGTGACATTAGCTACCATCCGAGAAAAGCTAATGTAGTGGAAGATGCACTGAGTAGGAAAGCAGCAGTTATCACTCATATATCACTCCAAAGACCGTTGCAGTCTGAGATACATCGGTTTGGGCTTACAGTGTATGCTAGGGGCGAGGCCCCTAATCTTGCCACATTGTCAGTACAGTCGACCTTGAGAGATATAATTCGTGATGGGCAGTCCACTGATGAACAATTACAAAAGTGGAGAGCTAGAGATGAAGCCAAGGGTCGGAAATTATATTCAGAGGTGGATGGTATAGTTCGTTATCGAGATCGGTTATGGGTTCCTAGTGACGATTCTTTGAGAGATCTTATTATGAAGGAAGCTCATGACACAACTTATTCCATCCACCCGGGTAGCACGAAAATGTACAAAGATGTGCAGTTGCTATATTGGTGGCCATGCATGAAGAGAGACATTCTGAAGTTTGTATCCAAGTGTTTGACCTGCCAACAAGTTAAAGCAGAGCATCAAAGACCAGCAGGGAAATTGAAGCCGCTCCCTATTCCCGAGTGAAAATGGGAAAATGTCACCTTGGACTTTGTTGTGGGATTGCCAAAGACAGTTAAGGAGTTCAATGCTATATGGGTGATAGTTGATCGTCTTACTAAATCAGCGCATTTTCTACCTATCAAGACGACTTTCACCATGATTCAATACGCCGACTTGTATATCCGAGAGATAGTCCGTCTGCATGGGATTCCTGTATCCATTGTTTCTGACAGAGATCGGAGATTTACGTTATCGTTTTGGAAAATTCTACATGCAGCGATGGGGACCATGTTATTATTCAGTACAACATTTTATCCTCAAACCGATGCACAGTCAGAAAGAGTTATACAGATTTTAGAAGATCTACTTCGAGCATGTGTTATTGATTTCCAAGGCAGTTGGGAACCAAGATTACCTCTAGTGGAGTTCACCTACAATAATAGCTATCAATTATCAATCGGGATGGCTCCTTTCGAGGCACTTTATGGAAGAAAATGTAGATCTCCTATTCATTGAGACGAAGTTGGTGAAAGAAGAGATATTGGTCCAGACGTGATTGAAGAGACTACCGAGCTTATAGTCAAAATTTCGTGATAGAATGAAGACGGCGCAGAGCCGACAAAAGAGTTATGCAGACAAGCGACGGAAGGACTTAGAGTTTGCAGTGGGAGATCATGTATTTGTGAAAATAGCACCCATGAAGGGTGTTATGCGATTTGGCAAAAAAGGGAAACTAAGCCCAAGATTTATTGGTCCATTTGAGATTGTGGAGAGGATTGGGATACTAGCTTATAAAGTGGCATTGCCACCAACACTTTCGGGAGTTCATAATGTGTTCCATATTTCGATGCTGCGGAAGTACATGTCGAACCCGTCACATGTGCTTAATTATGAACCTCTTCAATTAACTCAAAATATGACATATGAAGAAAGACCTGTTCAGATCTTAGCAAGGCAAGAAAGAAGATTGCGAAACAAAGTCATTCCAATGGTCAAGGTCAAGTAGCTGAATCACTCGGAAGAGGAAGCTACTTGGGAAATCGAGAGGGACTTGAAGAGTCGCTATCCTGATCTATTCGGTAAGTCCTATTTTCGAGGACGAAATTTTATTTAAGGGGGAGAGGAATTGTAAGGTTCAAAATTAAGAAGACGTAATCCAACTGCATGCGAATCTAGGAAACATGAAAAATGACTAATTAACTGATTTTAATTGCTAATTGATTTTGTGACATACATGTTTATATGAAAAATATGACTTAATTATCATCATGCATAAAAATTGTATTTTTAAGGAATATTCAAGTTGCGATCGAGGAACGGAGACCGAGGGATGAAAAAAACGTAAAATGTTTTAATTTAATAATTGTCCTTCATTATTTAAAATATGGTTATTTCTTTTTAGTATTTTTGAAAATAAGAGGTTTTGGGATGATTTTATACGTCGAGACGTAACTTTTATCGGTGTTGATTTTTCAACTAAAATACGAGTTTTTTGGCAACCAGGCTAATAAATTCACAAATTTATTTAAACAAAAACCTGGATAATATTTTATTAAATTCTAATTAAGACTAATGGGCTTAATTTAGAGGCTTAATAAGCCTAAAGACTTGTTAGTATCTAATTAGCTATTTAATACACTAATAACCTAAAACCCTACCCTCATGTGCACGCCTCCCACGTTAAAAGAAAAAAAAAATTTCAGAAATTCTCTCCCAAAACACACAACCACACGGCACTACACACACAACATATTGAAGGGATTTCCGAAGGATTCAAGAAAAAAGCTTGTAACGCCCCGAAAATTTAAAGGTCCACGCAAACCACATGCATGCAATTATTAAATTCCTTTGTATTTTAATTAAATGTTTTAATTGTATTAATTAATTATGTTGTACATATTGACATGTTTAAATATATTTTCTACATGGTTGCATTAAAATGTATTTTTAAAGATTATTCGAGTTGCGATCGAGGAACGGAGACCGAGGGCTGAAAAATAGAAAATATTTTTCATTAAATAATTATTTTTAATTATTTAAAATATGATTGATGATTTTTCATATTTTTTGAAAATAAGAGATTTTGAAGTGATTTTATACGCCGTGACGTAATTTTTATCGGTGTTGGATTTTCAACTAAAATGCGAGCTTTTAAGCAACCCGCCATTTAATTCACGAACTTATTTTACCAAAACCATTTTTATGATTTTATTAAATTCTAATTATTACTTATAATGGGCTCAAATTAATTGGCTTGATAGGCCTAGAGATTAATTAATGATTTAATTAGAGTTTACATTAAATAAATCACACAAACCCTATTCCATACACACAAAAACTCACGCCACCCTCTTTTGCAAAACAAAAACTCTTTCCCCCACCCCATATACTCACGGCACACATACACACATATTGGAAGAGGATTTTCGAAGGGTTCCAAGAGAACAAAAGCTAAGGTTTCGATCCGTTCTTCGACGTCAACGATTATTCGAGCGTATAATACGCAAAGGCACGCCATAAATCTTTCTTTTCTCATCTATCACACCATACTATTGCTTTGAATTACTTTGTATGAAAACATGATCTTTTTTTTTGAACAAATTCGTTTTTATGCATTCTTATGTGTTTAAGGTATGAATTTATGTCCCAAAATCATGTTTTATGTGATCTAAAGGGGCTGCCATGAATTAGGATGTTAAGGGGCAAGTTTTACACAAGTTTAGGGGTCTTAGAACACACTAAAACGCTGCAAACGACAAAGGAAACAAGATGGGACCAGGTTGCTGTCATGGGAGTAAAGGAGTTCGGTTTTGTGTCCTTGTTGGCATGGCTGGACTGGGCTTGGTTCCAGGGCTAGCCAGGGCCGTGAGGGGTCTGAGCAGGGGTCCTAGCCATGCTAGGATTCGAAAAAAAGTGGGCTGGGAGGAGTCCCATCCATCGAGGACTCCCACCCGGGAGATCAACTTGCTGTCACGTTTGTGCAGCTGCTGTGCAGGGATTCAGGGGGCTCGGTCTGGGGCTTTGGCTGGGTTGAACTAGGTCCTTTAGGGTATAGAGAAGGTGGTCTAAGGTTGGGGCAGGGGCTGCTAGGGGTTGGTTCAAGCAGGACAAGAGAAAGAACCAGAAACGTGAGGATGGTATATTACGCGCAGGTTGCTGTCCTTGAAGTCCAGGTGTTCGCAGCTTGCTTTCTAGGGCGTGGGCTGGCATGGGTAGGGTCTGGGCTTGGTCCAGGGGTGGTCATGGTCGACTGGGCTTGGGGGTGGCTCGGCTGGAGGTGACCTAAGCTGGCTAGGAGTCCTAATACAACTAGAACACAAGACACACACATATGCAGAAAATTGGGTCATGTTCAGTAGGCTTTTTGAGCGGGTTAGGGTCATGTTTTGGGGCTGGGCTTGCACAGTAGGGTCCCTAGATGGGTTGGCTAAGTTTTGGTTCAAGGTGGCTCGGGCGTGGCTCGGGTAAATTAGGAGATGGCTCGGTGTGTTCGTTAAGGTGTCAAAAACGAAAATTAAAGAACTAAAAATTGATCCAAGGGTCCACGGGTGTGGCTCATGACTTGGAAGGGTAGAATAAATTCTAAAAATGTTATGTTAAAAATTTGGGATCAAAATAATGAGTTTTGGAATTTTCCGGGATTTAATCGCCGCACGAAACGCTAATTAACGAGTTAATTGAAACACCTAGTTTTAAGCTTTATAAAATTATGAAAAATTAGGTTTAAGCTTAAATAATTATTATAAGTCTAAGTTTTTAATTTGGGAATTTTATATTAAGGTTTGGTTTAATTCGGGATTAAAACGCATTAATACGTCACATTTAAAGATAAATTTAAAAGTCCTCGTTTTAGGCTAAATAAAAATATGAGAAAATTAATGTAGGCTTAAATAATTATTTGGGACATGTTAGAGTTAACGGAATTAAGAACATGTCAAAAACGTGAAATTTTACGTCTAGGGGTAAAACGGTCTTTTCACACCTAAAAATTAGTAAACGTCATGGCAGTGCCCTGAATGCTGTTTTATGTGCTAATATGATTATTTTCTATAGTTATGGATGCTTATGGAATTCTAAATGTTAAAATGATAGTTTAAACGTTTATGGGATTTTATAAGTTAAAATGATATTTTAAATGTTTAGGGAATTTTATATGTTTATGATTTAAAATGTCAAAATGTTATTTTAAATATTTTGAGGTTAAAATGATTATTTTTAAATGTTTATGAAATGTTCATGATTAAATTATGATTTTTAAATGTCTATAGGATTTTTATGATTTAAGGTTGACATTTAAAAGACATGTTGTATGCTTGGTTTCAAAAATAAAAATGATATTATATGGATGATTTTTATAAGTGATGAAAATGTAAAATGTTGAAGGAGGTGAAGTGATTGTGACTAATTCGTTAATAATGGCGATGTCGTGAGGGTGATGGTCCCAGTGGGAGCCCGACGATCGTGTTTCCATTATTGCGAATATGAGGTTATGAGGTTTGAGGAAGAATGGGAATATCGTGAGGGGAGAAGGCCCCAGAGGGAGCCCATTTATGGGAGAAGGCCCCAGAGGGAGCCCCGACGATCGTATTTCTATTCGATCATGTTAGGCCAAGGCTCAGTTGACCGGTGAGAGCGTCGCTGATGTCCCCGCCGCCCAGTACTGTGGTTATATTTAGATGGATCCATCGATCATGTCATGTGAGGAAAGTCACAATTAACGATCTGAATTCAACAAAGGAAAAGGAAAAGGAAAAATGTTTATGATCATGAAAAGGGTTTTATGTCATGTCATGTTGAGGAAAAGGAAAAAGTTAAGGTTTATGTTATGCATATCATGAAAACGTTTTAATTAAAGTTTATGCATCAAGAAAATGTTTAAGAAAATGTTCATGTTTAAAGTTTATGCATCTTCATGAAAACGATATTTTAAGTACAAGTAATTTTCACTGTTGCATGTGGTTTTATATGTATTATTTGTTATAAAGATTATGGTGTGTTGAGTCTTTAGACTCACTAGGTGTGATGGATGCAGGTTATCATGATAATGCTAATGGAGGTCTTGATGGTTGATCCGACTGCACTGGAGGTGCACATGACCCGAGGACCGACGCTAGTTTCCGCATATATGTTATGATTTATGTTAAAAGATTTTATGACTTTTATCATGATTATGAGTGGTTTTTGAGAGGTTATAGTATGGGCTATACTTTTCAAATGTTATTTTTAGATTTAGAAAAATGTTAGTTGGTTGTTTATTTTAAAATGATGTCAAAAATATTTTATGAAATTTTATGGTTCGGCTGAATGCTATGTGAGGTTAAAAAAAAAAATCTCTAGTACTCTTAACCGATAAAAAGGGCAGACGTATCAAAGCTAGCCAAGGTTTCACTCCGTTCTTCGTCGCCAACGTTATTTCGTGCGTATAAAACGCAAAGGCACGCCATAATTCTTATTTTTCTCGTCTTTCACACCATAGTAAATATTTTAAATCATTGTGCATGAATAAACAAAGAACACTTGATTATATTTCGTTTTTCATGCATATGTGTTGTTTAAAGCATGGTTTTTATTTCCAAATTCATGTCATATTGTGTTTAAGGGGCTGCCATGATGTTAAGTTATGTTCAAGCAAAGTTTTAACATGAACTAGAGTCCCACAAACATAATAAACTCACGGCAACCACAAAGGACACAAGCTGGAATCGATCTCGGCTGTCATGGGAACATGGGGTGCGGTTTTCTTGTCTTGGGGGTTAGGCTTGGTTCGGCTAGGACCAGGTCTAGCCAGAGTCGTATGGGAGTTAGGGGGATATTCCTAGCCATGAACTCGCGGTTAGGGCTGGGGAAGGCTAGGACTCTCACCCGAGAACCGCGCAGCATGTGCGCGAGAGGGTGCAGGCGTCCATTGGCCTAGGGGCTCGGCATGTAGGTCACAGGCTGGGCTAGGGTGTCTCATTAGGGTCCTAAGAAGGTGCAAAATGTGATGGTGCAAGGGCTGGGGCGTCGGTTTAGGTCCTGGACACCAAATCATAGAGTCCTACCACTCTAGGGATTCTCGGCTGCATCATATGGCGACTTCCAGCGTACGTTTTTGGGTTTTGGGATGGGTCCTATGTGGTCTAAGGGTCCAGTAGGGTACTTTAGGAGGTTGATCAGGTTTTAGATCAACATGGTTTGGGGGTAATTCGTGAAAATCAAAAGTTGACTCGGGGTCGAAGTTTAGGTGTCAATTTAGGGTTTTAACTAATGAGAAAATTGGAAAAATGGCTCAAGCGGGGTCGAGTCGTGGTTCGTAAGGGCTAAAATAATATAAAAGACTAAATTTCGAATTTATGAATTTTATATTAAAGTTTGGGATTTTTCGGGATTGAAACACCGTCAAAAATATTAAATAAAGATAAATGAAAAAGTCTAATATTTAATCTAAATAAAATTATGAAAAAAATTAATTTAGGCTTAAATAATTATTTGGGACACGTTAGAGTCAAGAAATCAAGAAAAAAAGTCAAAAACGTAAAATGTCAAGTCTAGGGGTAAAACGATCTTTTTACACAAAAAATTAGTAAACGTCATGGCAGTGCTCTGAATGCAATTTTTATGATACTATGATTATTTTTAAAGGTTTATGAAATGATCATGATTAAATATTGATTTTTAAAATGTCTATTTGATTTTTATGATTGAAGGAATACATTTAAAAGACATGTTGCATGCTTGGTTTCAAAAACAAAATGATATGTTATGCATGATTTTTATAAAGTAATGAGATTGTAAACATTGAAGGAAGTGAAGTAATTGTGACTAATTCGATAATGTTGGAGATATCGTGAGGGTGACGGTCCCAGTGGAAGCCCGACAATCGTATTTCCATCGTTACGAATATGTGGTAACGGTTTTGTGGTAACGGTAAGAATGGGAATGTTGTGAGGGAAAAAGGCCCCCGAGGAAACCCATTTATGGGAAAAGGTCCCAGAGGGAGCCTCGACGATCGTATTTCTATTCGATGAGGATAGGCCATGGCCTAGTTGACCGGTGAGAGTGTTGCTGGTGTCTCCCGCCGCCCAATACTGTGGTTTCATGTAAGTGGATCCATCGACTTTTTAAGGTTTGAGGAAAGTCACAATTAACGATCTGAATTCAACAAAAAAGAAAAGGAAAAGGAAAATGTTTATGATCATGAAAAATGTTTATGATATGTACTGTTGAGGAAAAAGGAAAATTAAAGTTTATGTACATGTCATGAAATGTTATTTTTACTTAAAAGTATTTTCACTGTTGCATGTGGTTTTATACGTATTAATTGTTATAAAGATTATGGTGTGTTGAGTCTTTAGACTCATTAGGTGTGATGGATGTGGGTGAGGTTGAGGGAGGGATTGATGGATGATTTGACTGGACTGATGCGCACACAACCCGAGGACCAGCGTCTCTATGCTGAGGAAGTATATGGCAAATCCTTCGCATGTCTTGAACTTCGCACCGTTGCAGCTCACTCCGAACCTGTCTTATGAAGAAAGACCAGTGCAAATATTAGACAGACAGGAGAAAAAGCTTCGGAACAAAATAGTGCAGCTAGTGAAAGTCAAATGGCTTAATCATTCAGAGGAGGAAGCTACGTGGGAGTCTGAGCCAGAGATGAGGAGTCGTTACCCCTAGTTATTCGTTGAGTTTTAATTTAGAGGACGAAATTTTTTTTAAGGGGGGAGAGTTGTAGAACCGTTAAATCTGACTACGTATAAGCCATGCATAATTTCTAGTATTTTAAATTTAAGATGATTTCTTTATTATTTAAAGTATTTTTTTATTTGATAGTCATGATTATTTATTTTAAATCGCATAAGTTTAGTTTTATCTTTTCAGTTGAATAATTGAGGCCGGACTGGAGTTTGAGTATGAAGATCAAATTTAATATTAAGAAAACATTCCTAGAATTTATTTAAGATAAATAATAAGTTATTCTAAAAAATAAAAGAATGTTTAAGAATCTATTTAATTAACTTGAGATAAGTAGTAAATAAATTCTTTATATCCAATAATTTTATTTAAAAGCCTAAATTAAAATATGTGACCAATTGAGATAAGTTAATCTAGACTTATTTTAATTAAGAAATTTCAATTTAACATGTTAGTGAATTTAAATTAAAGATTTAGCCATGCATACAAGAAAATAGCCTCCCTAAATTAATTTATTTGATTCACTAAAATACCTAATGGGTAGATAAAACTCTAAAGATTTGAAATACAATATTTAAGCAATATTTTTCCCTCCCATTATTTTTAAAAAATTGGCCACCTCCTTTAAAGGATTTAAATATTTGGCAACTCTCCATTATTGATCCATTTCCCTATCCTTTTCTTGGTAGATTAATCCCTTCAAGTTAATTCATCAATAATTAATAATTAAGCAATTTTTCTACCATATTTTGAAGGATAATTTCGGCCACCTCCTTGGTAGGTTTGATTAAGTTGTCAACTCACCTTTTTTAATTCATTTCCTTATCTCTTCTTGGGAGATAATTCCCTCACCTTTTAATCACCAAATAATTATTAAATAAGCAATTTCCTACCTTGTACCTAGACTATAAATCGGCCATGCACTCCTAAAATTATCCCTCAAATCAAATCATATCATTATTATTTCCTTATCTCACAAACTCAAAAGATAGCAAGATTTAATCTTGCCATTTAACTCCCTTTTATCTTGAAACATTCCCTCATTTTTCCCTAGCCGTTCCCCCCACCCCATTCTCTCAAAATTTTGGTGTACTTCAGCAAGAAAAATCGAGAAAGCACTAGAGAATAATCGTGAGAAAAACAAGAGAGAAAACAAAAGAACACTCCGTCTCCGCCGCGCCTTGTTCGTCGTAATCGTTTGTTTTCTTTCAAAACAAATCCAAGGCATGTTTATATCTTTCCTTGCTCTTCAATCAAGTCATATACATGTTTTTAAACCATCTTGGTTCATGATTTTAATGGCGAAAACCGAAATTTGTTCAGCAACACTTCACAAAATTCTGCACAGATTTTTCTGTTTCCCTTCATGCTTCACTTTGGTATTTATTTTGATGGTTTCAGGGTATGGCTCTTTCCAGACGCTCAAGGCTGATTATGGTCATGTTTTAGGGTGTTTTAGAAAGGGTTTAGTCCATTGGTTGCATGCCATTCACCCCAGCAAAACGAGTTTTGACCGCAACTCCCCATCATGTCATTCTTGTGTCTCGTTTTCTTGTTTTGCTGTCAAAAGGGATGGTTCGGGTCTTGGTTGGCCTAGGGCCTATAACCATGGTCTGAAATCCTCCTTGACATGTCTAGGACGTGAACAAGATGTCCTTTCATGGCTTGGTTCACGGCCCCATCGGATTTTAAAAGAAACAACACAAGTGTCCCTTCGGTTTTCAAGTTCTGATTTTTGTGTGTGAGTTTGAGTTTCGGTCTTGAGGTGTTGGGTGGATCTTGGTTGGCTTCTAGCCCTTAGCAATAGTTCATACCATACCTCTTGATGTCTAGATCATGCCATGGTCAATCAAATGTCCACTGGAATGCCCTGTGACAGCAAGAACAAGCGAGACACCCCACGCGTGCATATGCGTTCTCGGGTGGGAGCTTCGAGTGGTTGCTGGTGTTGTTAGAATTTTGGCTGGCCTAGGGCCCTTAGCCATGGTTCAAACCACACCATGGGATGTTGGTAAGAGACTCTCGTCCGTGGTTCAAGCCCTAATGGCCAATAGTCCCGAAAACGACGCAAGGAAACACACCAACAGCTGCGGTATTTATTTGACAGCAACTGTACCTGCGGTTCAGAGGTGTGTTTCGAGTTCTTGGTTGTCTTTTAGCCTATGGTCTTAGACTGGACAGTACCTCAATGAGTTAGGAAGGTCATGTTTTTGTCCGTTTGTGATTTGGTTTAGTTTAGAGGTCGTACGAGAATTTACGGTGCAATGTGCCAAAGTGACTCTCGAAAGAGCGTTTCATGTTTTGGCCTCCATTCACCAAATTTCGTGAGTTTCAATTTTTAGGAGCATCATTTCATCATGTTAGGCGTATTTTAAGCATGACTAAATGATGGTCTTATGTTGGTTCGGGTTGGTACGGAGTCATGGTTAGAAATTAGACCCCCATGTTTGGGTTCAATGACTAAGTTATTTTCAAGGGAAAAATCATTTGCATATTTTCATGTTAGAATTAGGTCGCAGCGAGCCTGGAAACGATCCAACCCATTTGGTAAATTAATACAGGATGTTTAATTATGTTATTTAATTATATTACGTGCATAAAAATATAAAATATTCATTTTTGAGACTTATGCGATATTGCTTGTGGCCACCTCACTATCATGGGATTGGAGCTTATCATGGGATTATTACCTCACCCAGTGGTTACTAACCGGTTCACGTTCATTTATGGGTACGGATATCCAGTCCAAGGGCTGTGATGATCTCTACCGCCCAGTATACTGTGATTTAGTCTGATCAAGCGATTCAGTTCAGTTCATGGGCCACTTGACATGTTATTTCATGACAGGGCTCTACGGAGCAAATATTTCACTTACGACTTTCAGTTCAGTTATGCACGTATTTATAATTAATCATGACACGATTTCCATGTTTACGTTACGACACGATATTTTTAAGTTGCAAGCTATTTTATTATATATTTACTTGTTACTTCACGATATATGCATGCTGAGTCTTTAGACTCACTAGATTTGATTGTTGTAGGTACTGATGAGGTCGAGACCGAGGTCGGGGACCAGTGAGTAAGCTTGGGTCGGCAGTAGTAGGAACCCGAGGACCTCATTTTCAGCACTTGCTATTTTTATTCCAAACTCAGTTTTTATTTTGTCGAATTATTTTAAGTTGTTATCTAGTTAGTTCTTGTGATTAATAATTAAGCAATTTTTCTACCATATTTTGAAGGATAATTTCGGCCACCTCCTTGGTAGGTTTGACTAAGTTGTCAACTCACCCTTTTTAATTCATTTCCTTATCTCTTCTTGGGAGATAATTCCCCCACCTTTTAATCACCAAATAATTATTAAATAAGCAATTTCCTACCTTGTACCTAGACTATAAATCGGCCATGCACTCCTCAAATTATCCCTCAAATCAAATCATATCATTATTATTTCCTTATCTCACAAACTCAAAAGATAGAAAGATTTGATCTTGCCATTTAACTCCCTTTTATCTTGAAACATTCCCTCATTTTTCCCTAGCCGTTCCCCCCACCCCATTCTCTCAAAATTTTGGTGTACTTCAGCAAGAAAAATCGAGATAGAACTAGAGAATAATCGTGAGAAAAACAAGACAGAAAACAAAAGAAGAACACTCCGTCTCCGCCGCGTCGAGTTCGTCGTAATCGTTTGTTTTCTTTCAAAACAAATCCAAGGAATGTTTATATCTTTCCTTGCTATTCAATCAAGTCATATACATGTTTTTAAACCATCTTGGTTCATGATTTTAATTGCAAAAACCGAAATTTGTTCAGCAACACTTCACTAAATTCTGTACAGATTTTTCTGTTTCCATTCATGCTTCACGTTGGTATTTGTTTTGATGGTTTCAGGGTATGGCTCGTTCCAGACACTCAAGGCTACTTATGGTCATGTTATATGGTGTTTTAGGAAGGGTTTAGTCCATTGGTTGCATGCCATTCAACCCAGCAAAATGAGTTTTGACCGCAACTCCCCATCATGTCATTCTTGTGTCTCGTTTTCTTGTTTTGCTGTCAAAAGGGAGGGTTCGGGTCTTGATTGCCCTAGGGCCTGTAACCATGGTCTGAAATCCTCCTTGACATGTATAGGACGTGAAAAAGATGCCCTTTCATGGCTTGGTTCACGGCCCCATCAGATTTTAAAAAAAAACAACACAAGTGTCCATTCGGTTTTCAAGTTCTGATTTTTGTGTGTGAGTTTGAGTTTCGGTCTTGAGGTGTTGGGTGGATCTTGGTTGGCTTCTAGCCCTTAGCCATGGTCCATACCATACCTCTTGTTGTCTAGATCATGCCATGGTCAATCAAATGACCACTGGAATGACCCGTGACAGCAAGAACAAGCGAGACACCCCACGCATGCATATTCGTTCTCGGGTGGGAGCTTCGAGTGGTTGCTGGTGTTGTTCGAATTGTGGCTGGCCTAGGGCCCTTAGCCATAGTTCAAACCACACCTTGGGATGTTGGTAAGAGACTCTGGTCGGTGGTTCAATCCCCAATGGCCAATAGTCCCGAAAACGATGCAAGGAAACGTACCAACAGCTGCTGTATTTATTTGACAGCAACTGTACCTGCGGTTCAGAGGTGTGTTTTGAGTTCTTGGTTTGCTTTTAGCCTATGGCCTTGGATTGGACAGTACCTCAACGAGTTAGGAAGTTCATGTTTTTGGCCGTTTGTGATTTGGTTGAGTTTAGAGGTCTTACGAGAATTTACGGTGCAATGTGCCAAAGTGACTCTCGAAAAAGCGTTTCATGTTTTGGCCTCCATTCACCAAATTTCGTGAGTTTCAATTTTTAGAAGCATCATTTCATCATGTTAGGCATATTTTAACCATGACTAAACGATGGTTGCATGTTGGTTCGGGTTGGTACGGAGTCATGGTTAGAAATTAAGTTGTTGGTCTAGTTGCCCCCGTGTTTGGGTTCAATGACTAAGTTATTTTCAAGGGAAAAATCATTTGCATATTTTTATGTTAGAATTAGGTCGCAGCGAGCCTGGAACGATCCAACCCATTTGGTAAATTAATACAGGATGTTTAATTATGTTATTTAATTATATTACGTGCATAAAAATATAAAATATTCATTTTTGAGACTTATGCGATATTGCTTGTGGCCACCTCATTATCATGGGATTGCAGCTTATCATGGAATTATTACATAACACGGTGGTTACTAACCGGTTCACGTTCATTTATGGGTACGGATATCCAGTCCAAGGGCTGTGATGATCTCTACCGCCCAGTATTCTGTGGTTTAGTCTGATCAGGCGATTCAGTTCAGTTCATTGGCCACTTGCGTAGAACATAATCTCAACAGAAAATTATTACATGTTATTTCATGACAAGGCTCTACGGAGCAAACATTTCACTTACGACTTTCAGTTCAGTTATGCACGTATTTATAATTAATCATGACACGATTTCCATGTTTACGTTACGACACGATATTTTTATGTTGCATGCGATTTTATTATATATTTACTTGTTACTTCACGATATATGCATGCTGAGTCTTTAGACTCACTAGACTTGATTGTTGTAGGTACTGATGAGGTCGAGACCGAGGGCGGGGACCAGTGAGTTAGCTTGGGTCGGCAGTAGTAGGAACCCGAGGACCTCATTTTCAGCACTTGCTATTTTTATTCCAAACCCAGTTTTTATTTTGTCGAATTATTTTAAGTTGTTGTTCTTAAAACTTTATTTACTTCCACTGCTACTTTAAACGTTGGATCTTTTTATCAGTATATTTTATGAATGAGGCATTTTATTTATTTATAGAGAAAATTTTAAATTTTTCCGCAAATTTTCAAGTACGAAATATGGGCCTCTACATCTGGACAATCTTTTCTGAAATGGCCTTGTTTGTGGCATAGAAAACATTTCAGTTTCTTTGACTTGGGGTTGAGTTTGGCATTTTTCTTGTTGTTATTTCCCCTTCTTTCTGACTTTCTCTTTAAGAACAAACTATCTCCCAGGTCTTTGAGTTCATTTTCTACCAGTTTGTGTGATTCTTTTGCCTTCAAAGCTTTCAAAATTTCATCAAATACCATGTTCTCTTTCGCATATTTCATTGTATCAAAAAATACCGAGTGAGAACTTGGAAGAGCATTTAGAAGGTTGATGGCCTTGTCTTCTTCATCAATTTTGAATCCAATGTTTTTCAAATCAAGAATGAGTTTGTTATATTCATCAAGATTTTCACAGATGGATTTCGAATCATTCATCTTGAAACCGAAAAATTTATCTTTGAGATAAATCCTATCTTGCAGCAATTTTGTCATGTAAAAGGATTCAAGTTTTGCCCATATCCCTGCGGCTGTTCTTTCTGAAGCTACTTCTCGAAGAACTTTGTCACTCAAATGGAGAGTGAGAGAACTGAACGTTGTGTCCATCATGTCCATCTTCTGATTAGCAGTGAGAGTTTTTGGTAATTTCTTATCACCGCCTAATGCCTTAGCAACTTTTTGTTGGAAAAGAAAAGCGTGCATCCTTCTTCGCCAAAGTGAAAAATCTCCAATTCCATCGAAACGATCAACCTCAATCTTGGAGCCCATTTGCGAGTTCCATAATAGCCAAGAACCTGGAGCTCTGATACCAGTTGTTGTATATCTTAACTTTAGTCCAAATTTCCTTCTCTAATTCGATGACTGAATGTGTTTTAAATTGAGAACAAAACACGTAAAATCAACGAGAAACAATCGAATAAGGAGCACACAAGATTTACGTGGTTCGATCAAGAATATGATCTACATCCACGGGAGGTGTTTTTACTATTGAATCTGTATAAAAATAAACAATTTACAATTGCAATGTAAACTCTCAAATCCACTCTTTTCTCTTCTATGAATTACAAAGAAAACTTTCTTGCCTTTCTTGAGAAATTTTGTTGCCTCTTATTTATTTCTTCTCGGATGATCCCTGTGTGTGTGTTCTCGCTTGACTCTACCTTTCCATATATATCTCTCATCCCTGAGGCAATCCTCTTGATGGATATATTCGGTGATCAAGTGCTAGAGCTAACCACTCCTCCTTATCCAACCAACTTCTAGTTGTTTTAACTGATTCTTTAACTGACTAGGTTGCTGACATACTACAATCAACAAAATTTTAGCAAACACTATCTGCAATATATCTCAAATTTCAGCAACTTTATATTTTTAATTTCATGCTTTTAATGTCCAGTAGAGTTGTTTCGCTCAATTCAAGTTCATAAATATGTTTATTGTTGTTCGAAATAATATCATTGACTTTCATGTAGTTTGCGGATTAATTTATCGTCGTTTTATTTTTTAAACGTTCATTTTTTTTGGTATCTAGACTTGGTCAGCCTTAAACTAACGACTAATCCAGGAATTTACATTGTTTAGATGGAAGTCATATTTTATTTTTTCTTATTTTTGTTAGGATCGGGAAAGAGTTTAGATGGGAGAGGGTGAATAAACTCTTTAAGAAATTGATGTTTTTAAAATTTGTTTTCAATCATTTTTAGGCGGTTTAAACTTTTCTCGAACTGTTAGAAGTATGAACTGCTTGAAAAGTGCGGAAAAAGGTTCAGAATTTCTAATGATAGCTACAACCGGTTGGCAAGCTTGTTAACAAGAAATAGTTCAAAATATAAGTATTTGCAGAAAGTAAAGACACGAGATTTTATGGATGTTCGGAGATAAAACTTCTACGTCACCCTTTCTTCCTCTTTAGGAAGGATTCCACTAAAAGACTTTGGCTTTACAAACTGTTGCAACAGCCCACTCCAATCAGGACTTATCATGCTGTTTGTTTTGGAACTCTTAGTGATCACTTTACACTTCTGGATATTTAAGAACCCTCGGTTCACCAGACCACTTAGTAAATCACATAACCAAATTTTACTGATATAAAGAAAAAATATGTTTTGAGTAGCACGGGGTTGATTCTTGAATGATCAGATATATTTCTAATGAGTGTGTGCTTGATGAGCAATGAAGTATGAAACTTTTAGTGCGCTCAAAATCTTATGATATGCAAGCTTAGTGATGTGACAATGTAGCAGTTGAATAGCTAGTATGTCATATGCAAAAGTCAGAAGGCTACTTTGCATTCTTCAACTCTTCATTTATATAGGCCATAAGTCCAACTGTCGGCAAAAGGTATGTAACGTAAACCTGTAGAGTTGAAGTGATGTGTCATTATCAGTTGCAACAACATTTAATGTCCTTTTTGTTGTGAAGCTTTGAATTCCGTTCATCTGAAGAGTTGATGTTCAATATCTTTTTTGTAGTAACTTTTATCTTCATCAGAACTTGTAGGATATTTGAACGATCTTTCCATTTTCGGATAGTGACATTAATGAAGATATTTATCAGGACTGGGGCAAGATATGGTTGACTTGTTGCGGTGAAAAACCATTGAATGTCCTAAGCTGGTAAGAGAATGTTCTTAATTAAGTGTTCAATAAATAGCTCCTTTAAATGAAGCGGTTGAAGCCTTTAAGCAGCCGGTTGGAAAACTTCTAACGGTTGAAACTCTTCAAACTACTGCAATCGGTTGAGATCCAAGCGGTCGAAGTGTTCCTGTTGTACAAGATAAATTGAGGCTGTTTTCTGAAACAGTTAGGTGCTTTTTGATTTTGTCAATCACCAAAACTTAAGAGTAATATCAATATTTTAAAAATTTTCCCTCTTTTGGTGATGACAAAACCCAGCTGCAGAACTATACAACAAATTACAGATAATCATGAAAGCGTAAAAAAAAAGAGTGTATTTCATTGAGTGGATGAAATTACAAACTTCAAGCAACAGAAACAGTTACATTAAGCTAGTGCATCACTTTTTTTTTCTGCTTTTCTCTTCTCTTCTTCAATCTATTTTTGTATCAATGCTTCATCAGCTTTGGCACGCTCTGCAACACTTTTCCTGACAGATTCTTCAGCTTTCTGAACTTTCTTCTGTCTCTATTTTCCCCCCTTTGTGCTTGTAATCTAGACATTTGCCCTGAAAGCTCTGTGCACATGTTGATATGCGAGGAATTGTGCCGTTCTTGTAGGAGGGAAAGACTGCAATTCATTGTTTAAAATTCCTTGGAGTGGTCAGATTTCATATTCTGAAAAGCTTCCTTAAGATCAAATTGCTTCCGATTGAGGGCCAAAATTGATTTATCCATAAGCTCCAGCGGGTCCAAAATTAACTTCTGGCCGTCTTCCTCCACAAATTCTTCCTATAGTTCAAAGAGGTCCGATGAAGAAGTCATTCTAGCCTTGATGGAATCCAGGCGGGAAGAGGATGCTTTCCTGGTTGACTTTAAAGGCTGTGGTTTATTGATTTCGGAAGCTAGTATATCAACCGCCTTGTCATAAGCAACATAATATATAGGAATTGCTTCGTTGGGGACTTCTCGTGCCACAAGACCGGTCGATGGATCCTTAGGAATAAAAGAGACTACAGGCAAAGAACCAACAATTACAGTGTTATCCTTGGGTACAGCAGGTGAAGATACTGATGGTTCTTGGGGAATGCCCTGAGTGGGATCAACAACAGATTCAGAATTTGAAGGAGAAAATGTGTCCATATAAGTTGTTCCCTGATCAAATTCAGAAAGAGATTGCAGCACTTCTTCGGCAGAGATGAGAGGTACTTCAGACAGACTGACGTACACCGTGAGAGTAAAAATAGTTGATCCAGACTCTTGAATGGGTGTAACTTCCACATGAATCTCGTGCTGAAAGTCCAGGGAGCCAAATGCATTTTGTGCGGTTACCGTCTCAGTGACTGAAACATCCATTGACATAATGATTTCAGCAGTTGGCAGGATGTTGTCCGCATCACTGGTCACAATGCTTTCAACAAGAACCTCTAAAATAGAAGTAGTGAGCACGAAATATATAAAGTTGGTGGTACCTGAATGGTAGAGAGATATGCAATGTGCTCAGAGGCCAGCACTTCATTAAGATTCAATTCACCGTCAAACTTGCACTTATCGCCACTTGCAGGCAATTGAAGTTCCTGCTACTTAAGAGTGATAACCGCTGAGAGTTGTAGGGCGTCCATTTCAAGTTGAGTTATGACAGATGAGTCATCCATTACGGTTGGAGAAGTAGGAACAAAATTGTCCCTCCTCAGTTGAATTAGTGCTAGGAGAAAACTTTTGTAACGTCTCGCTCATTTTAAAATTCTACTTGACATTTTTTTTAAAAGCTCGCATTTTTGAAATAACATTTAAACTTTTCGCATGCATGCGCTGTACAGAAAAATATAACATTTAAAAATGATCTTATGTAATTACCAATAAAAATATAATGGAGTAAAAACAAGTAAAAATCCTAACACCCAAAAGTGAAAACCACAGCGTATAAAAATACTCATATCCTCTCAATATCATAAAATCATAAATGCGTGGAAAACGTGAGGTCCTCGGGTCGTGTCACCCCACCAGGTCTACCTACTTAGAGTCCAGCAGTTCCAGTCCCTTCGATATCAAACTCACCTGCATCACACACGTCTAGTAAGTCAAAAGACTCAACACACCTGTACCATAAATAATAAGTACATATACATAGCACACAGTAGTGAAAAAATACCATACTCAACATATCTTTCATTAACTTTAAAATCTTAATGTAAAAGTGTCATATGAAATCGTGACGTGTCAAAACAGTTCATCGTTAATCATCATTCATCATTCATCATTCATCGTTCATCATTTATCATTTATCATTTATCATTTATCATTCATCATTTATCATTTCTCATTAATCATTTATCATTTATCATTTATCATTTATCATTGGTGAACTCAGTTCATTAGAGGTGACTATATCGTACATCATTCATCATTTACGATGGATCCAGATATAACTACGGTACCAGGCAGCTTTCGGCTTTCAAGGCTGGAATTGAGCCATTCTCGGCTTACCACCCAAACGCCTCGATCTAGTCCTCAAACGTATAACCCCGCTAGACCCGAGCATTTCCCGATCGAGCTTGACAACCTCAACACTTCAGCACCTAGACATGAATATCCATAACCTGCACAGCCCCCTCACATCACAAAATTAACAGCCCTTGCACAAAAATACTGAAAACGTGAACAAACTATCGTATGATGCATGAAAACACATGGAAACCGAAAATCATTCATGTAAAGGCTTAGATCGAAAATTTTCACACATGAACCCAATCAACAACATATAAACGTGTATGATACGAGAAAATACGGTACAAAGCATGCCTGTTGATCTTTTATGCGAGAAGGTTGAAGAGAATAGCAACAGAGAAGCGCCAAATGGATTTATTTGCAAGAATAAGTGAAACCGAGGCAACCAGCTGCACTTCAAGAGAAGAAATGTTGCTGAACCCATGTACATAATGAAGGGGTGCGGGGTTGTCGGATGGTGGGAAGGTAATAATAGGTGTAGGGTCAAAATGTAATAATTAAATAGTTAACAATTAGGTTAATTAGTTTTTATTCTAAATTAAAAAGGAATTAAAAGAGTTTAATCCCAATAAGCTTAAAAATAAGCCCATTAAATCTAAACACCCTCCCGAAAAATATTTCGTGTTAAAAAAATTTTAAAATATTAGCCGAACCCTCAGAAAGTCTCCCAATTTGATAAAATTCACGTACCGCTAAAAATAAAAATCGTGCGGGTAAAAATACCCAATAAATCCTATTTTTGAAAAATAAACTTAAAAACACCTTATATTAATTAGTAAAAATGAATCAAGTAATTAAAATAATTTTCCTGAAAATTCTCTGGTCTCCGATAATTATGCATGAAAATAATTAAACACAAAATTTATGAAATAAACATGGATTTAATGCTTTACAACAAATTAATAAAATACCAAGGATATTTAATAACTTGCATGCATGTGGTTCACGTGGACCTTCAAATTTTTCGTAACGTTACAATCCCCCCCCCCCCATAAATTGAATTTCGTCTGCGAAATTCGCTTATCCTTGATAATCACAAAGTTTAGACTTAGTTCTAGTATCCCATTAGTACACGCTTCCGCGGCGCTACTCAGATAAAATAATAAATCTTAGGATGTCCTTATGTCTCCTCAATCTTAATATACTCTACCTTCTAAATCCTCGTTTGCGAAACTTAACTTATAACGACCCATGGTAACCTAATTTAATTTTTCTATAACATCAAATTTCAACTTTTTTTAAACTTCCCAATATTAGAAATGGCAGTCCGAATTTTATTGCGTCTTACTTTCTTATACTATACCCATGATGTTCATTGACCTATTATATTAGCATTTATGCAGTTCAACTTGAGAAACCTTAGCACCAAAAATTACTGATCGACTTCTATCTTCGGTAATACACTTAAAAGTTAAACCTTACACCACAAGAAAAATGATTTTCCGCAGCACGTCATCAACAGCGTGCATTAAAAGCACGCTGCGAATATTACTTTTAACGGCGTGCATCCATATGTGCGCTGTTAATATTATTGCACTTGACAGTATTAACAGCGTGCATTAAAAGCACGCTGCGGATAGTAATATCCGCAGCGTGCAGTTATATGTGAGCTGCTAATAACTTGTGCAATTTTCGCAGCGCACAATAAAGGCATGCTGTTAATAATATTATTAACGGCGTGCATGTTTATGTGCGCTGTTAATAGTAAATAATTTTTTTTAAAAAAAATAAATTTTTTTTAACGGCGTGCATATATAAGCACGCCGTGGAAAATGCGTGCGCCAACATTTAGCGACGGTTTATTTAACCGTCGCCGATTTAAATTTCGCGACGGTTATTTTTCTCCCATCGCTATTGGCGACGGTTTTAAATACACCGTCGCCGATTTAAAACTAGCAACAGTTTAAAATAACCGTCGCCAAATTTAGCGACAATTAAGCATTAATCGTCGCTATATTTAGCGACGGTTTTCTTATACCCGTCGCAAGGTTTTACATCGGCGACGGTTTATTATAAAACCGTCGTTAGTAGCGACGGTTTAAATACAAACGTCGCTAATAGTCTATAAATATCCGCATTTCCTTCCCATTTCTTCACAACACTCAGAATTTTTCTCACGATTTTAAGATTTTAGTTTCGATTTATTGTACTTTTTTGTTTCGATTTTTACTTACTTTGTAAATATTATTAAAAATCACGAGTATTGTTATTAGATTGTAAGTTTTTTTAAAAATTTTATTAAATTATAAAAGTAATTTTTTTTTTTATTTTAACGAAAAGATTAGCGACGGATTATGAAATTCCGTCGCTAAATGTATCGACAGTTTTAAAACCGTCGCTAAACTTAGCGACCGTTTAAAAACTGTCGCCTATAAATTTAGCGACAGTTATAAACCGTCGCTACTAAAACCGTCGCTAAAATTAGATTTTGCAATAATTATTAACGGCGTACATTGCACGCTGCGGATAATAGTATTAACGGCGTGCATGTGCACGCCGCGGATAATAAGATTAACAGCGCGCACATGTACGCCGCGGATAATCTTGAACTTTCAACAGCTTTGAACTTTGCAGCGTGCAATGTGCGCTGCGGAAAACGAATTTGCGCGCTGCGAAAAGCCATTTTTGTTGTAGTGTTATCTCAACCCCATAATAATATTAGCCTAAGATCCTTGAATCGAATATTTATCTTATGGCACCAAACTAACGTAACTTATTATTTACAAGTACATCCAGGATGTAAACTTGTTGCAAATCTTAAACGTCGAATAACGTTAATCCATAAAACCCAATTATACAATAATGATATTCTATCTAATTAGTAAAACCATTCTCGCATCAGTTGCATGCTTAAACTATTCCCTTCCCAATTATAATATAGTTGAGGCCTAAGACTCTTAATCTTTCCTCCTTGAAACGAACGTCGCATTCTTACGTATCCCTAATGATTAATTAATATTAGCGTATAAAACTTAATAAGTTATTCCATGGTTGCATTAGAATAACTTCAATAAATCAACTTCACTTATAACCCATAGAGTTCTAGAATCCTCATATCAAGCTTTTAGATTTCTTACTTGATAAAAATCTTAATATTCATTCATTGATAACTTATGTTGAACACAACTAATTCACTTTTGTTTTTATTTCATCAAAAATTTCCGTATGAACAAATATCCCGTAAATTTGAAATTCAAACTTACCTAATCCAAATAGCTTTGGAAAAATAATTCCAATACACATATCTGCTTAGCCCCAATTTTCTTAATGACTTTCAAAATTTCTCAAGACAAGGTGTCTACCTCACCTCTTACATGCGTCTATCAAATATCTTAACCATCAATCACACCCAACTTTCTAGAAAAATTAAATTCCAACAAATGTATAATTTTAACTCTGCAGATCACGATTAAAAATCATGATACATCAAACTTAAGTTCCCAAAATTTTTTTACTCCATGTCTACTCTTACAACTTAACTAACTGATCAACTTCACCTTAAATTGTCATCACTTTAAATTCTTAATTTGTCACAGCACTATTTCACTAACACTTAAATTTTCAAGCCCAAGATTCATTCATCCTGCAATGTTCTTGATTACCATTTCTTATAACATTATAACCCAGATATCTCAAGGTTTTAAATATCCCTACAAATCTAAATCATCAAAAATTCCTGTCATTTAAACCATTCGCTTCTCACTTACTGCTAAACAAATCCCCCAATTTTCTTAAAAATTACAAAATTAGTTTTTACTTTCCTCGAATATTATCCGATTTGTCCTTAATCTCAATAATCCAACAATTACCCATAAGTTATTGGAGTTCCTAATCCCACTTTATAGGTTTCTCGTACATAAATTTCAGAAATTTTACGTTTATTAAACCCAAAATCAATTCCCATAACCTCGAAAAATTATTGATTTAACGCAAGTGTTCCTCAAAGTTCGAATTAAATTCTCAAAATTTTCGGAATTTGCAATTTGGCACTTAAAGTTCTCAAAAATTACATTTTTGGCCTTACAACTCTTTGAAATTTGCATTTTTTTGTCCACATAAAATTTTCAACTTAGCCTCCTTAAACCTTAAAATTCTCGAAACTCAAAATTTAGTCCCAAAGTTTGAGAAATTCGAAAATAGTCCCTTAGAATTTTATTTTTGCACTTAGGTCCTCAAATTATTGGTTATTACAATTAAGTCCTTAATATTCTCAATTCATGCATTACAATCCTTAAATCCAACTAGGTAGAACATGCGTCCTAAATGAATTCTACGCATACTTCCAAAGATCGTCGTAGTCTTCGAATCATTAATCTTTACAAGGAATCCTAAAAAATTAACTCGGCTAGCAACCACGAACCATCAGTAATTTCTTAGAAAATCTACAAATCGAAAAGACATTCATAATTTTTAAGTTCAACTTATGACCCTCGAGTAGAACATCAGTACTACTAACCGAAATTAATATAGTCAAATCATTTCCGAACTCTCCAAATGCTCAATAGAAAAATTCTTATTCATGTCTAGTTCCACCACAAAGCCAGCATGCATGAAAATCATATAATTTCTCCTTTCATGTCGTAACATGCATAAAAATTTTAAAATGTCTAATCTCAAAATTTAACGACAGATAAACATGTCCCATAAAATGTATATCATGTAAACATGTAGGTGAAAGCATTAAAAACATTTAAACTTACAAACTTGAGGGTTGAAGACTGAGCGGCAGAAGCTGGCGGTGGCACAACCCTATACAGGACCCTTGCTCTGATACCAACTGTAACGTTTCACTCATTTTAAAATTTTACAGGACATTTTTTTAAAAAGATAGTATTTTCAAAATAACATTTAAACGTTTCGCATGCATGTGCTTTACAGAAAAATATAACATTTAAAAATGATCTTATGTAATTACCAATAAAAATATAATGGAGTAAAAACAAGTAAGAATCCTAACACCCAACAGTGAAAACCACAGCTTATAAAAATAGTCATATCCTCTCAATATCACAAAATCATAAATGCGCGGAAAACGTGAGGTCCTCGGGTCGTGTCACCCCAACAGGTCTACCTACTTAGAGTCCAGCACTTCCAGTCCCTTCGATATCGAACTCACCTGCATCACACACGCTTAGTGAGTCTAAAGACTGAACACGCTTGTACCATAAATAACAAGTACATATACATAGCACACAACAATGAAAAATAACATACTCAACATATCTTTCATGAACTTTAAAATCTTAATGTAAATGTGTCATGAAATAGTGACGCGTCAAAACAGTTCATCTTTAATCATCATTCATCATTCATCATTTATCATTCATCATTCATCATTTATCATTTATCATTGGTGAACTCAGTTAATTAGAGATGACTATCGTACATCATTCATCATTTACGATGGATCCATCATACATAGAACCGCGGTACCCGGCGGCTGTCAAACATCAGTGACCGGATTACCCATCCACTGTGCCTAAGCCTCATCATTAGAATCTACATATACGTCTTAAACATTTACATATACTTCAATAGCCACAACTAATTCCCGTCATTCAAACATTACCATTTTCATCACTTATAAAAAATATGCACCAATGCAATTTTTCTTAAATCCAAGCATGCGACATATATCTTCATAAAATCTTAAAATCGTGATCATGATGCATAAACATTTAAAATATCATAAATTTTTTCTCAGGGCACTGCCAGGACAAAAATCTCACCCCGGGTGCAAAATGACCATTTTGCCCCTGGAAACCCAAAAATTTACCGTTTTGCCCCTAGACGTAAAATTTTACGTTTTTGACACTTTCTTAATTACATTGACTCTAACATGTCCCAAATAATTATTTAAGCCTACAAGATTTCTTTTCATATTTTTATTTCGCTTAAATCGATGACTTTTAAATTAATATTTAAATATAACATATTAATACGTTTTAATCCCGAATTAAACCAAACCTTAGCATAAAATTCCCAAATTAAAAAACTTAGACTTCTAATAATTATTTGAGCTTAAATATAATTTTTCATAATTTTATTAAGCTTAAATCTAGTTGTTTTATTTAATTCTTTAATTAACGTTTCGTTCGGCGATTATATCTCGGATAAATCCAAAACCATTATTTTAATCTGAAACTTACCAAACACTTAAAAATATCCCAAAACATATTTATAAGCATTCCTAGACGTAAACTCGAGTTAAATTCAGAACTTAATCGATTTGTTTTAAAACTTGGACTGGGGTCTCGGTTTTAATCCGAATCGGCTCGAAACTCAACCGAATTTCTCCCAACTTTTTATCACACTTAATAAACAATTAAAAGGCCATAAAACCATCAAGAATCAACCCTTAAGCCTTTATGAACAGACCTCTAAGGCTACTGAAAAATTCTGCAAGTTGCCGATAAAAAATCCTAGTTGTCCCATCTTCCCCTTCTTCGATCCTAACCTACCACGAATGGAACCAACTACTAAACCACCTCACCTAGACCAGCCTAGGACCCTACTGGACCCCAACCAGTCGAGGCTTGCAGCCCCCAAAAGTCCCAACAGCCGAACACTCTACCACAATTAATCGTAGCCTCGGCCGAGCACACCTTCAAACTCGGCTCCTTCACCTATACCCTCTGCATGATCAGCAGCTCCCAGCCTTCTCCCAGCCCTACCACGGACCCAAGGAGTCGGCTTTCAAGGCTGGAATTGAGCCATGCTCGGCTAACAACCCAAATGCCTCGATCTAGCCCTCAAACGTATAACCTGTTTGGTATGATATTCTTTTGTTTGTCTTGGGAAATCTCGGGATAGAAATGGGTGAACCAAATGGCTAGGAGAAAATATTCGAGGCAAGAGTTTGACTCTTTTTACTTAAAACCAGTGTTTTTATAACCGGACCGTTAATCGAACCGGTAAAGCTTTAAAAATGGTTCAACCGGTTCAACCGAACGGTCGAACCGGATCAATAAAATTAATATTTTATTTATTTTATATAATGAATAAAATAGTAAAATATTGATTATTTATGTTTTTATAGTTTTTACTTAATTTTTAAGAAGAAAATTACGACAAATATCCAAATAAACATCACTTTTCAAATTCAAAAATCCAAATTACACCTAACATGTAACAAAATAGTGATGACCAAGTTTAAGTGCCCAAGAAAACATCAAGTTTAATTCTACAAAAAAGTAGCAAACATCAAGTTTCTTATACAAAAAAGTATCAAACATCCAGTTTCAACTTTCAAGTTGCATCCTTTGATGCCCACACCGCATCCAATTCTTGAAGTGTTCTTTCGTAGTCATTATCATCTTCATCCCCACCATCCAAAAGTTCTTCCAAGTCCAAAGAAGGTGTTTCTTGCATTTCACCAACACCTTTATCTAAATATTTTTTAAAAAATTAAAATAATACATGTTTAGCAAACAGAAAGCAAAAATTTGTTAAAAAAAATTATTATTAAGACAAAAACCAAGAAATAATTATTTTTTCAAACTATTTAACAAAAATAAAGGAAAGAAAATTTACTTTCTTCTTCTTGAATATTTATTGGAAGAGCTTCCTAACCATAAAGCATCTCATCCAACTCATCTATGTCTAAAATAGGTGAAGAATTTTCTTCTTCTTCTTCCATAACCCAAAAGTCAGTTTTATCAATGCTCTCATAATCAATAGGATCTTGACAATTCATTTGGTTATCAAGCCTACAACAACAACAATAAACAAAACAATAATTCTAAATTTCAAGAATTCAAATTGAAAGAGTAAGTAAAAAAACCATCACCTTTCTTTTAAACGCAAGTTGTAATGGACATACACAAGATCATTTAATCTTTGATGCTTCAATCTATTCCTTTTCTTTGTATGTATTCTTTCAAACACGCTCCAATTTCTTTCACATCCCGAAGAAGAAGAAGTTTGGCTCAAAATCTTAATAGCCAAATTTTGTACGTTTGGAGCACTACATCCAAAAACTCTCCACCATTCATCTACAAGAAAATTTAAACTTTTAAACAATGAGTACAAAATATAAGAATTACCACAACAATAATATTTAAAATAATAATGCATACCTGGTTGCATACTCTTTGATGAATCAATAGCAAGTTGTCGAGCAAAACTTCCTAATCTATCTTGATAAATTGCTACTTCATCAATGCACTTTCTTTGAACAGATCTATCACTAATCAAGGTAGTGACCATCTCAACAAAACCATCCATTATCTCCTTTTTAGTGCACATATTAAACTTGTCATATGCAAAAGCAGGGTTCAGGAGATATGCTGCTGCATGAATATCTCGTCGAAGTTGTTTGTCCCATCTTGTCTTGACAATACTTGTAAAAGGCTTGTAAAATTTCTTTTTATTCTTGAAGATATTTTTTATTGCTTTCTTTGCCCTATACATTCCGTCATAGACATAACCAATTGAAGGCCTTCGATCAGTATCCATTATACGCAACATACGTATTAGAGGAGCAGCAACACCAACTACAACTGTGCAATCACTCCAAAATCTTGTATCAAGAACAACCGCCAGAACAACACTTGCTTTTTTGTCTTTGAAGTATCGAGAATCCTTAAATGTCTTACTAGTAAAAAAAGCTTGCAAATCATGTTGATGTTCAAGGATACTCTTCAATGCAATGAATGTAGTAGCAAAACGAGTTGGCCCTGGACGTACAATCTCTGTCCATCCTTCTCTCTTTCTCAACCATGCCAACAGAAATGCATGATTGTAAACGAATTTTGTTACCAAAGAAGCCTTTTTTGTAAGATTACTAACAAGCTCCATTTTACCAATATCACCAAGAATCAAATTCAGACAATGTGCAGCACAAGGCGACCATTTGATAGAGGGATACTTATCATGAAGCAAAACACCGGCTGCTTTATAGTTGGCCCCATTATCAGTTACCAAATGAACGATATTATTTGATCCAACCCATTCCACTAACTCAACAAATAGATTACAAAGTGTGGTTGCATTTTTCACAATATCAGAAGCATCAACAGATCTCACAAATGATGTTCCCCTCTTGCAATACACTAGAAAGTTTATAAGTTGCCTATTTGACCGATCTTGCCAACCATCAGCCATTATAGTGCAATCTCTTTCTTCCCAAACACTTCGATAACCATCAACTACTAATTGAACTTCCTTTTTCATGCTTCCTAATAAGTTTGTTCGCAACTGATTATATTTCGGTGCTTTATAACCGGGACCAACAGCAGCAATAGCATCCACCATTTGTTGAAAATAAACAGAATTCACAGCATTGATGGGAATACAAGTATCATAAAAAAACCTAGCAATGCTCATATCAACATTAAGTAAAGCATCTTTACTTACGAGCACACTTTTGATAGAACGTTGTGCACCGACAGTAGTTCTTGGTGCAAAAAAGTTAGGCATCTTCTCATCTCTCTTTCTCTTTCCTTTTTGAGAAGCCGCACCAAAAGAAGATTTATCTTTCCCACTTGTTTGAGTATGTGGTGGATGCATTTCTTCTTCAAGATTTGTCATATGAGGACCATCAATATTATCATCTTCAAATGATATCGAAGCTATGCTTTTTTCTTCAAATGCCTTTAAAGATTGTTCCATTTGATATCTTACATCATATGGAACTTTTTTGCATGATGCAATATCTCCTTTTCTACCTGCTAAATGTTTTTTCATCCTATTGATCCCTCCACCCCTCCACACATTATTGCAATGCAAACAAGTCCAACTTCTTTTCCCATCATTACCCACATCCTCTTTAAAATGAGCCCATGCTGGATCAGTTTTGCTTCTAAACGAGGAAACAGAATTAGATGTGGAACTAGATTTTTGCCCTCCACTTGATGAATCCATCTATATTTTAAAAAATAATGAACTTTAATGCACAGTTTATGAAGTATAGTAAAAGAGGAAAAATAAACAATAAATTATGAACATATGAGTAATTCAATATAATAATTGAGAGATACATCACAAAAGGAATATAAATTTGATATATTAGTTAATGATTGCTACTAACAGATCATTTTTTCTTAAAATTTAAATTGTTAGAATTTAGAAATGTTAAATATTTATAGCTACTCTCGTAGGCTTGATTTCTTGCAAAAGAAACTTTAGTTGTGATTGGGTTTGGGTAATATAGATACAAGATAATTAATTTTGAAGTTTGAACAACAATAAAATTATAATGACTAAGTTGGTATCTGTGACAAAGACTTGGCTAGTTTCAAGAAAACAAAGAAGCCACGATCCATCATTGTGGAATTGCAAAGTGTTGCTATGTAGAACACAACTCAACTACACGAAAACATGAGTACAAAATTATTTTTAAAAAATGGAATCCAACAGCTATTGCACAGTGCACTCGATGGAAAATTGGGAAAAAAAGATCAAAGAAATGGAAGAGCACGTATCAGGATTGAAAAGCTTCTGTACCAAAAAAAATTTCTATGCTTTACAGTTTACGCTATGAAAAGAATCACTAATCATCAACAAAATGGAAGAGATTGATTAATTTTGCAAGATAAACAATATACCAAAAAAAAGTCTAAACTAACATTACTCATTACTTTGAGATTCCTCCTTTCCAATCAAGCTAGTAATAAGCAGGCGTGGTGTGGAGATCTCTCCAAATCTTGTGTCGATTTTTAATTCTAACCAGTCAACGAGAATGAGGATAATTAAATTATTAAAATATCTGGGCAATTTTTTTATAATTTCACAGACCCGT
Source organism: Primulina huaijiensis (assembly GCF_012295235.1). Taxonomy (NCBI): domain Eukaryota; kingdom Viridiplantae; phylum Streptophyta; class Magnoliopsida; order Lamiales; family Gesneriaceae; genus Primulina; species Primulina huaijiensis. Next base: position 5,665,496 of record NC_133309.1, read on the forward strand.
GCGGTTCCTAAAGACCGGCCGTTTTCCGGTTTAACCGGGTTTTAACCGGTTTTTTCCGGTTAAACCTGTTTTCCTGGTTTTACTTATCTCCGGACCGGTCTGGAGGTCGGTTCGCGGTTGAACCGGTCCGACCGGCCGGTCCGGTCCTGTTTGGAGAACATTGCTTAAAACGATATTGCCCCGCCCCGTGCTCAAGGTTGTTGGCAATTCGTTTCCCAAGATACAACGACTACGGCTTTAAAATAGTAGCACTACAAATTTCAAAGCCACACGAACTTGAAATGTTTAGAACGCTATCAATATAGTATGCAAACTTTCTAATTTCGAACTTTAAGCGTTAAACTTAAAAATCCAATTCCAAGAGTTTATATCTGGCAAAACTTGGATTTAAGCGCAAATGCTTAAAAAACTCAAAACTAGAAGACAACTCTTTAATTTAATTTTAAAGTTCGAATTTAAGTAAAAACTTAGAAAATCCAAACTCAAGATTTTATATCTTGAAAATTTGAACTTTAAGCGCTAAAGCTTAAAAATTCGCATATAGAACTAAATTAGAGAGAAAGAAGAAGAAGAGAAAATTTGGTGTTGTGAATGCAAATGAGGCGGGCCCTATTTATAAAAATGAAATGACTTGAATAAAGAGACATGCCTATTCATGAAATGGTGCACCATTTCACCACAAAAGATTGCACCTTTTAATCAAATCGACTTGGCCCTTCGGCCAAGTCTAATCCCCAATTTTATTGAAATCACACGGCCATCTTTTCACTCGATAAAATTTGAACTCAATTAATTTCTCATTCACCCTAATTTGTAATCGAGAAATAATTCCGTTCGCTACGTAGCTCGTTCAAATTATTTTATCGATTCAAATGAGTACAAAACTCATTTTTTCTAACAATCCCCCACATGAATGAAAATTAATGCATGTGACTATGCTGACTCGAAAAATAGCGTTCTAGCGAAATATTATTGCATTAGGATAAGTAGCGTTTGGCTTTGAACCTTCCTTAGTAAGATATAATCGGATTTACTTGGCAATTAGTGGACGCGATGCCTTGAACTATTCGCCGTTTTGTGTAAACCAAGACAATTATATTCACACTGTAACATTTCTAACATTTCATTAGGTTCTCACTGTTGGGTCCATTTCAGCCATGGCCGCCCCTTGGTTTCGCGAGTGCTTTTCATATTTGAAGCGGCCACACTTCGCACTTACGCCGGTGATCTCCTAGGAAAGTATCCCACTATACTCCAATATACGTATTAGTATATCTTAGGAATCATTAAAGGTAAAACCTAGCCTCATACCCCTTTGTGGGCAACACCTCTTATCATAGGAATAGGTAGGAGATTTCTTTAGGTGTTTCTACAAATCTCGTAATTTAGTTGTCCCTTTTGAACCTAGATCTTGGGATCTCCATTCAACTAGGTTGGGTAACCACTAGAAGATTTAGTTTTTGGGTTTTAATCCCATTCCTCTTGATAGACAATTCATTTGATCTCTCGGTATACTTTTTGTAAGTGGATCCGCTAGATTCTCCTTTGATTTTACATAATTAATGGAGATAATGCCATTAAAGATCAATTGTCGTATGGTATTATGTCTACGACGTATGTGTCGAGACTTACCATTATATATAGTGTTTTGTGCCCTTCCAATTGCTGATTGACTATCACAATGAATTATTATTGAGGACACTGGCTTATTCAAACAAGGGATTTCTTCTAAGAAATTTCGAAGCCACTCGGCTTCTTCTCCAGCTTTATCTAAAGCTATAAATTCCGATTCCATTGTGGATCGAGCAATTCAATTTTGCTTAGAAGACTTCCATGATATAGCCCCACCACCAATGGTAAATACGTAACCACTTGTGGATTTTGAATCATTTGTGTCAGATATCCAATTTGCGTCACTATAACCTTCTAGGACCGCGGAATATCTCGTATATTGTAATCCATAATTTAAGGTGTATCTTAAATATTTAAGTACCCTTATTAATGCCTTCCAATGATCATTGCCAGGATTTCTTATAAATCTGCTGAGTTTGTTTACAGCATAAGCAATATCTGGACGAGTGCAGTTCATGAGATACATCAGACTGCCTATAATCTTCGAATACTCTAATTGAGATATGAGTTCACCTTTATTTTTGGAAAGATGCAAACTTGGATCTACAGGTGTTTTGATCAAGGACATATCATTCGCATTATATTTTTCCAATATTTTCTCAACATAGTGAGATTGCGACAAAACACGTCATTCTGATGTTTTGGTGACTTTTATTCCCAAAATGACATCTACTTCTCCCATATATTTCATATCGAAGTTTTTTGTTAACATCTTCTTAGTAGTCTTGATGATATTAATATTGCTTCCCACAATTAACATATCATCAACGTACAAGCATACTATCATATATGCTTCAGGTGTGCCTTTGAAGTAAATACATTTATCACACTCGTTAATTTTGAAGCCATTTGACAACATAGTTTTGTCAAATTTTTCATGCCATTGTTTTGGCGCTGTTTAAGCCCATATAATGACTTAACGAGTCTACATACTTTTTTCTCTTGTCCAGGAACCATATACCCTTCGGGTTGTTCCATATATATTTCTTCCTCAAGTTCCCCATTGAGGAATGCCGTTTTCACATCCATTTGATGTATTTCTAGATTATGTAATGCCGCAATTGCTATTAATACTCGAATAGATGTTATTCTCGTTACTGGCGAGTATGTATCAAAATAATCAAGACCTTCCATTTGTCTATATCCTTTGGCTACTAATCTAGACTTATATTATTCAATAGATCCTTCGGTCTTGTATTTTCTTTTAAGAATCCACTTGCATCATAGTGGTTTATTTCCCGGAGGAAGGTCAACCAATTCCCATGTATGATTTTGCAAGATAGATTCTATCTCATTGTTCATTGCCTCCTTCCAAAAGGGGGCTTCAGGACTTGATAGTGCTTCATTAACTGTCCTTGGTTCATTTTCCAGCATATAAGTTAGAAAATCAGGGCCAAAGGTCATTGCTGTTTTAGCCCTCTTACTACGTCGTGGTTCTTGTTGTTCTTCTTGAACTCTATCGCTCGTAGTTTCATAAGTCCTTTTTCGAGAACTTATTTCTTTATTTTCTATATAAGGAAATGTTGTTTCAAAGAAGACATCATTCCTTGATTCAATAATTGTTCCTTCGTGCACATCGCTTATTTCAGATTATGTACCAAAAATCGATATGCACTACTATTATTTGCATATCCAATAAATATACAATCTATTGTCTTAGGCCCAATTTTTACTTGTTTTGGTTTTGGCACTTCAACTTTTGCCAAACACCCCCACACTTTTAAATATTTGTAGGAAGGCTTGTGGCCTTTCCATAATTTGTAAGGAGTTTCGTTCTTAACTTTGTGTGGTATTTTATTAAGAATGTAGTTGGCTGAAAGGATGGTTTCCCCCCACAAGTTTTGGGGTAATCCTGAACTCAATAACATTGCGTTCATCATTTCTTTAAGAGTTCGATTTTTCCTTTCAGCAATACCATTTGATTGTGGTGAATATGGCGCAGTAGTTTGATGAATGATGCCACTTTAGCAACAAAATTCGTCAAATGGTGCTCCATATTCTCCACCTCTATCACTGCGAATAATTTTTATTTGTTTAGTCAATTGGTTTTCAACCTCATTCTTATAGTGTTTAAACACTTCGAGAGCCTCTTCTTTGCTACGTAGCAAATAGACATAACAATACCTTGTGCAATCATCAATGAAAGTAATGAAATACTTTTTTCCTCCTCTAGTTTGCACAAACTTCAAATCACATAAATCGGTGTGAATTAATTCTAGAGGAGTTGTATTTCTTTCCACTAATGGAAACGAGGCCTTTGTAAATTTTGCCTCAACACAAATATCACATTTGTGTTTTTTGTTTACGTCAATTGAAGGTAAAAAATTTAAATTTACTAGCTTACGTAGTGAATTATAACTTACATGACCCTAACGATCATGCCATAAATCACACGACTCAACCAAGTAAATAAAATTGGTACTTTTATTGCTTTCAATGTTACGAAGTACATTCATCGCATTCAGTTTGAAAAGGCTCTTTTCTAGATAGCATTTTCCTACAAACATATCATTCTTTGATAGTACAAATTTACTAGAATGAAACACTAGTCTAAATCCAGCTTTGACAAGTGCTGATCCCGACACAAGATTCTTTCGAATGTCCGGAACATGTAGCACATCAATAAGAGTTAATTCCTTGCCGGATGTCATCTTGAGCACCACCTTTCCAAGTCCCACGATTTTTAACGTAGTAGAGTTACCCATGAAGAGTTGTCGTCCAGTAATCGGGGTATAGGTAGAGAACATTTCCTTTTCGGCACAAACATGTCTTCTTGCTCCGGTGTAGATGAACCATTCTTTTGGATTGTCCACTAGATTGGTTTCAAACACAACAGCGGAAAGCATGAGATCCGACATGTTATTCGACAGTTTCTCATCTTCGGTGATGTTCACTTGGTCCCTTGACTTCTTTTGATTATCTTTTTTTCTCGGCAATCTCGTGCCAAATGGTTAGGTTTGCCACAATTATAGAAATTTCCTTTAAACTTTTTGGCATTTCCTTTCTTTGGACCATTCCCTTGATGCTTTCTCTTCTTGCTAGTGTTTTGTTCCACCAAATTTGCTCTCGCCTCAAAATTGCTTTTTTCGGCCTTCCTTTCGGATGCCCTGTTGTCCTCCTCAATTCTTAGGCGAACAATCAAGTCTTCAAGATTCATCTCTTTGCGTTTATGCTTGAGATAATTCTTAAAATCTTTCCACATAGGAGGCAACTTTTCAATCATGGCCGCCACTTGGAATGAATCACTAAGGTTCATTCCTTCCGAATGAATTTCTTGCTGAATTACTTGTAACTCTTGCACTTGGGCCATGATCGATTTGGAATCAATCATCTTGAAATCCAAGAATCGTCCAACAATGCATTTTTTCAAGCCGGCATCCTCAGATCTATACTTTTTGTCAAGTGACTCCCATAATTCTTTTGCCGTTTTCACTTGACAATACACGATGTATAGTGCATTGTCTAGTCCATTCAAGATTTAGTTTTTGCATAGGAAGTCACTATGATTCGATGCATCAACGGCTGCCCACTTTTGAGTATCTTGTTCTTCTTCATCAATAGTAGGTGGATCTTCTTTTAGGAATTTTTCCAAAGCCAAGGTGGTCAAGTAGAAAAGCATTTTTGTTGCCATTGCTTGAAATCAGTACCATGGAACTTTTCAGGTTTTTCTCCATGATGGACAGTTGGAGTCGTTGTACTTGTTGAGGCCATTTTGGTTCGATATCGTTTTAAGATTGTTTGGTATGATATTCTTTTGTTTGTCTTGGGAAATCTCGGGATAGAAATGGGTGAACCAAATGGCTAGGAGAAAATAGTCGAGGCAAGAGTTTGACTCTTTTTCCTAAAAACGATATTGCCCCACCCCGGTGCTCATGGTTGTTGGCAATTCGTTTCCAAGATACAACGACTACGGCTTTAAAATAGTAGCACTACAAATTTCAAAGCCACACGAACTTGCAATGTTTAGAACGCTATCAATATGGTATGCAAACTTTCTAATTTCGAACTTTAAGCGTTAAACTTAAAAATCCAATTCCAAGAGTTTATATCTTGCAAAACTTTGATTTAAGCGCAAATGCTTAAAAAACTCAAAACTAGAAGACAACTCTTTAATTTAATTCTAAAATTCGAATTTAAGCGTAAAATCTTAGAAAATCCAAACTCAAGATTTTATATCTTGAAAATTTGAACTTTAAGCGCTAAAGCTTAAAAATTCGCATATAGAACTAAATTAAAGAGAAAGAAGAAGAAGAGAAAATTTGGTGCTGTGAATGCAAATGAGGAGGGCCCTATTTATAGAAAATGAAATGACTTNGATTTTCGCAGATTTGGGCTTTTTTTACCGTTTCTTTAAGACCTGGGAGACCAGCACGTTATCTCGAGATTCTTCATCATAGCTGGATTTCAGAACCAGCTTTCGCTTGTGACCTTTGGAGGCCTATACGTCTTCTTTTTCTTAAAAAATTCAATCCCGGTCTCTGTTTTGACAGAAACAATCTTCTCATCGGTTGAAAGATTTTTCTTTTTGAAGTTTTCAACCGTTGTCCAGTTGAACAACTTGGCTTTTCCAACCTCAATCAGATCCACCGGTTGGACACCTTCCTGCAGCAGTAGATGACAGATTTGAACCGCAAAGCCTTGAGACTGATTTTCTTTCTTTACCATGGAAACCGATGTCTTGAACAGGACGTCAGACCAGTTATGTTAAGATTTGAAGCGATAGTGGCCATGGTAAAAAATTTTTCCTTGGTGATTTTATCATACGCACCAGCCTTTGCGAGAATCCCTTTTGCCACTATATTAGCCAAAAGTCTGGATTCAATTTTTAGATCCCTTTTCTAGCAAGTTGGATAAGAAATAGAAGAGCCAGAAAGAGATAAATCAGTCCACCAAAGCTCAGCATTGCCATTTGGAAGAGTGGAGAAGTCTTTGAGACAAGTAACTAGTGACTTGAACAAATCAACGAACATCTTCTGGGTAATGCGAATGTTCTTTCCCTAAACAGCGCAGAAGATTTTACCATTCTCCATATAAGCAGAATCAAAGAACTCCTTCAAAATAGTTTCGGAATAATGCTCGCTGCAACCCATAAATAATCTCAGGCCGGAGGTTGCTAGCATTTGAAAAGTGGCTCGCATAGGTTTATCAGTCATGGCAAGCGCAGAGGCAAAGTTGATGACAATGGCGTTGTGTTCAATAGATGTAGCCATTGACTCGGTGAATGAAGAATATTTGACTAAGTCGATCTGCAAAACAACCTTGAACAGAAAAAATCACAAGAGAATATAGTGTTAAGATGCTAAATGCTTGCAATGGAGTAAAATAATGATAATGTAAAGTTGGTGTGATTATATTCGGTTCGGGGAAGTACATATCAGTCCAAGTGGAGGACTGTCAATGGATGTATTTTAAAATTTGAAAAGTTTCAGACGATGGTATAATGAGTAATTTCAAATTTTAAGAAGATAATAGTCATGTCATATAAGGCGGTCAGAAAGTTGACTGATTCTAAAGCCATGACTTTGAGTAACGTGCCCAAAAAAAATGAACCTTTTAACTTTATTGTTATTTAGAGAGTATGTGGTTGAAGTCATGCAATAAATAGGGTAGTCCACTCGTTAACCGCAGCGGTTAGAAACGTGTTCTATCCGACCCATTAATTTATTGATTTAACCAATAATTCCCCCTAACTTCTTGCATATTTTAAGGTTAAATGAACTTAGCTTTGGAGAATGAGCAGTCAGCTATTGATAGAGATATCTTCGCATTCTCTTGTAAATCTAACTGTCTCCATAATGATGGCAACCCTTCATATGGTCTGGGTCTATAAAAGACAGAAAATACGTTAGACATGAAATCACTGAAACTTTTTAAAAACAAATACAATTATATCAAAGCAAGAGATGGATAAAGCGAGCAGTTCTTCGGAACCAGATCTAGCAGAGGAATTCCAGTGGTCCATAGTGGCCGATCGCAAGCTGAAGTATGAAGACAGCGTTTTGGAGAAGACGCTATCCTTCTGGTCCAAGCTCAGGAATATCCGACCCATTTTGGCACATTGCACCGTAAATTCTTGTACGACCTATAAAATGATCCGAATCANCAAGAGACATGCCTATTCATGAAATGGTGCACCATTTCACCACAAAAGNCTTCATCATAGCTGGATTTCAGAACCAGCTTTCGCTTGTGACCTTTGGAGGCCTATACGTCTTCTTTTTCTTAAAAAATTCAATCCCGGTCTCTGTTTTGACAGAAACAATCTTCTCATCGGTTGAAAGATTTTTCTTTTTGAAGTTTTCAACCGTTGTCCAGTTGAACAACTTGGCTTTTCCAACCTCAATCAGATCCACCGGTTGGACACCTTCCTGCAGCAGTAGATGACAGATTTGAACCGCAAAGCCTTGAGACTGATTTTCTTTCTTTACCATGGAAACCGATGTCTTGAACAGGACGTCAGACCAGTTATGTTAAGATTTGAAGCGATAGTGGCCATGGTAAAAAATTTTTCCTTGGTGATTTTATCATACGCACCAGCCTTTGCGAGAATCCCTTTTGCCACTATATTAGCCAAAAGTCTGGATTCAATTTTTAGATCCCTTTTCTAGCAAGTTGGATAAGAAATAGAAGAGCCAGAAAGAGATAAATCAGTCCACCAAAGCTCAGCATTGCCATTTGGAAGAGTGGAGAAGTCTTTGAGACAAGTAACTAGTGACTTGAACAAATCAACGAACATCTTCTGGGTAATGCGAATGTTCTTTCCCTAAACAGCGCAGAAGATTTTACCATTCTCCATATAAGCAGAATCAAAGAACTCCTTCAAAATAGTTTCGGAATAATGCTCGCTGCAACCCATAAATAATCTCAGGCCGGAGGTTGCTAGCATTTGAAAAGTGGCTCGCATAGGTTTATCAGTCATGGCAAGCGCAGAGGCAAAGTTGATGACAATGGCGTTGTGTTCAATAGATGTAGCCATTGACTCGGTGAATGAAGAATATTTGACTAAGTCGATCTGCAAAACAACCTTGAACAGAAAAAATCACAAGAGAATATAGTGTTAAGATGCTAAATGCTTGCAATGGAGTAAAATAATGATAATGTAAAGTTGGTGTGATTATATTCGGTTCGGGGAAGTACATATCAGTCCAAGTGGAGGACTGTCAATGGATGTATTTTAAAATTTGAAAAGTTTCAGACGATGGTATAATGAGTAATTTCAAATTTTAAGAAGATAATAGTCATGTCATATAAGGCGGTCAGAAAGTTGACTGATTCTAAAGCCATGACTTTGAGTAACGTGCCCAAAAAAAATGAACCTTTTAACTTTATTGTTATTTAGAGAGTATGTGGTTGAAGTCATGCAATAAATAGGGTAGTCCACTCGTTAACCGCAGCGGTTAGAAACGTGTTCTATCCGACCCATTAATTTATTGATTTAACCAATAATTCCCCCTAACTTCTTGCATATTTTAAGGTTAAATGAACTTAGCTTTGGAGAATGAGCAGTCAGCTATTGATAGAGATATCTTCGCATTCTCTTGTAAATCTAACTGTCTCCATAATGATGGCAACCCTTCATATGGTCTGGGTCTATAAAAGACAGAAAATACGTTAGACATGAAATCACTGAAACTTTTTAAAAACAAATACAATTATATCAAAGCAAGAGATGGATAAAGCGAGCAGTTCTTCGGAACCAGATCTAGCAGAGGAATTCCAGTGGTCCATAGTGGCCGATCGCAAGCTGAAGTATGAAGACAGCGTTTTGGAGAAGACGCTATCCTTCTGGTCCAAGCTCAGGAATATCCGACCCATTTTGGCACATTGCACCGTAAATTCTTGTACGACCTATAAAATGATCCGAATCACAAACGGACAAAAACATGATCTTCCTAACTTGATGAGGCACTGTCCAGTCCAAGGCCATAGGCTAAAAGCCAACCAAGAACCCGGAACACGCCTATGAACCGCAGCACGCTTGATAGGAAAGTGGTCACGTCTCTGAACCGCCATGGTCCGAGCCTTAAAAGGCAACTTGGTCACGTCTTAGACATGATAGGAAAGTGTTCTAACCATGTCTATAGGCCCCTAGGGCAGCCAAGATCAGAAACACCCTCCCTTGACAGCAACTATACAAATCGAGACTCAAAGGGACACATTTGGGGTGTTGCTGTCACATGCGAGTTTCCTGCGTGTATGGGATTGAACAAATGGACCAACATGGTCTTGACACACCTTAGTACGTGTCTATATGAAGCCCCGAGCCCCTGGAGTCGAGCCAACCTCCTGAATCATCAAAACAAGCCAAACCGTGAAGGCGCACATGAATCATAAAAATTCTGTACATATTTTTTCGAAAATGTTGTTGCTTTATTTCGGTTTTGCTTCATAAAAATCATGAGTATGGTGGTTTAAAAATATTAATATGACTTGATTGAAGTGTGAAAGAAGGTATAAACATTCCTTGGATTTTTGTTTTGAAGAAAACAAAAGATACGACGACGCGGCGCGGAGGAGGCGCAGTGTTCTTCGCCTCCTTGTTTCTACTCTATTTTTCTCTATTGAAGGGGACTGGATTTTCGAGAATATGGAGGGGGAAAAATGGTTAGGGAATGAATTGAAAGTTTACTAATAGATGGGAGATTAGAAGGGTAAGATAAAATATTTTCTATCCTAGAGTTGAGAGATAAAGGGGGTGATTGATATCATAAGATTTTTGAGGGATGATCAAGAGTGCACATGTTCAACTTTAGGGTCTAGGTACAAGGGAAGAATTGCTTAATTATTTATTTGGTAGAGATTTTAAAAAAATGGGGAGGATATCTACCTAGAACAAGATGATGGAAACATAATAAGGAAATGAATTGTCCAACAAATAAATTCTTTTAAAATATAAAAGAGGGGCCGATTTTCTCATTAAAAAGGGAGAGGAATATTGCTAGATAAACATGGTACAAAATTGCTTAATTAATTTATTTGCTAGTGATTTAAAAGTTGGGAGAATATATTACTAGAAAAAGTTATGGTGAGATAATTAGAAGATAAATTGTCCACCTAATGAAATCTTTTAAAATTAGAGGAGGGGCCGATTTCATGAAGTAAAATAGAGTAGGGAATTGCTTAATTATTAATTAAATGAGGATTTAAGATTAAGAGATTATCTACCATGAAATGGATATGGAAATGAATCAAAGTTGAGGTGTAAATCAAAAAGACTAAATCTTTTAAAAATGAGAAGGGGTGGCCGAAAATCTTAAGAAAATAAAGGGAAAATATTTCTTAAATATTAAATTTTAAATCTCTAGTGTTTTTATCTACCCATTTAATATTTTAGGGAATTAAGGAATTAATTATTGAACTTTATTTACTACTTAACTCAACTTATTTAGATAATTCCTTAAACATTCTTTTACATTAAATTAACTTATTATTTAACTTAAATAAATTCTAGGGATATTTCATAACATTAAAATTTATCTCTTTACTCAACTCCAGTCCGGCCTCACTTAATTTACTGAAAGCTAATAATTAAACTACTGCATGAAATAAATAAATTTAAAGAAGAGAATTTAAATACTCATGCAATAAAATCATTTTAATTTAAATACTAAGAATTATGCATGGCCTATACGTAGTCTAATTTACGGGCTCTACAATCATTCCCTCCTTAAAAGAAATTTCGTCCTGGAAATTAAAGCTCACCGAATAACTCTGGGTACCGGCTCCTCATCTCTGGCTCAGACTCCCACGTAGCTTCCTCCTCTGAATGGTTAAGCCACTTGACTTTCACTCGCTTAACCAGCTTGTTTCGAAGCTTCTTCTCCTGTCTGTCTAAGATCTGCACTGGTCTCTCCTCATAAGACAGATTCGGAGTAAGCTGCAACGGCTCAAAATTCAAGACATGCAAAGGATTTGCCATATACTTCCTCAGATGGAGACGTGGGACACATTGTGTACTCCGGCCAGATTCGGTCAGATACGATAGAAACTAGAATACCATGAAGTCGGACTATCTCCCAGATATACAACACTGCATACTGAACCATGGTGAAAGTCGTCTTGATAGGCAAGAAGTGCGCTGATTTGGTAAGACGATCAACAATCACCCAGATAGCATTTGATCCTCTAACTGACTTCGGTAAACCGGTCACGAAGTCTATGGTAACATTCTCCCACTTCCACTCAGGAATAGGAAGAGGCTTGAGCAAACCTACTGGCCTCTGATGCTCTGCCTTCACTAACTGACAAGTCAGACACTCGGATATAAACCGTCTGATGTCCTTCTTCATTCCTGGCCACCAATATAATAACTGCAGATCTTTGTACATCTTCGTACTCCCAGGGTGAATAGAGTACGGTGTCATATGGGCCTCTGAGAGAATATCCGCTCGAATGGAATCACTGCTAGGAACCCATATCCTGTTTCGGTATCTCACAATACCGTCACTAATTGAATACAAGCCACTACCCTTGGCCTCATCTCTCTGCTTCCACTTTGCCAAATGCTCATCTGCTGACTGACCACTGCGAATACGGTCTAGGAGAGAGGACTGAATAGTCAAGGTAGATAGACGGGGAACTCTACCTTGAGGATATGCCTCTAGATCAAACCTCTACATCTCAGACTGAAGAGGTCTCTGAATCGTCAAATGGGCCATCACTGCAACTTTCCTGCTCAGTGCATTCGCAACTACATTAGCTTTACCCGGGTGGTAGCTAATGTCACAATCATAGTCTTTCACAAGCTCCAACCAACGCCTCTGACGCATATTCAGCTCTTTCTGCGTAAAGAAGTACTTGAGGCTCTTATGGTCGGTAAAGATCTGGCACTTCTCTCCGTACAAATAATGCCTCCAGATCTTCAAAGCAAATACAACGGCTACCAACTATAGATCATGGGTAGGGTAATTCTTCTCATGAGTCTTCAACTGACGAGAAGCATATGTTATCACCTTCCCATGCTGCATCAATACTGCGCCAAGACCGAGCTTCAAAGCATCGGTAAACAGAACAAACTCACCGGGCCCTGATGGCATGGCCAAAACTGGTGCTGAGGTAAGAGCTTGCTTCAAAGTATCGAAGCTCTTCTGACACTCCTTGCTCCACACAAATTTAGCATTCTTCTTGGTCAATGATGTGAGTGGAACGTCAATAGAGGAGAATCCCTTAATAAACTTTCGATAATATCCTGCTAGCCCAAGAAAACTGCGGATCTCTGATGCATTCTGCGGCACAACCCAATCTCTGACTGCGGCAACTTTCGCTGGGTCTACCTCAATACCACTGCTAGAAACAATGTGGCCTATGAATGCCACCTTCTCCAACTAGAATTCGCATTTACTGAACTTTACGAATAATTTGTGCTTCTGCAAGGTCTGCAACACTGTGGTCAGATGTCTGCCGTGATCCTCCTGATTCTTGAGTAGACGAGAATGTCGTCTATAAATACTATCACAAACTGATCAAGGTACGACTGAAATACGCGATTCATGAGATCTATGAAGATCGCTGGCGCATTCGTCAAACCGAACGGCATCACAAGGAACTCGTAGTGGCCATAACGAGTCCTGAAAGCAGTCTTGGAAACATCAGCATCTCTCACCCTCAACTGGTGATAACCGGACCGCAGATCAATCTTGGAGAATACCGAAGCTCCCTGCAACTGATCAAATAGATCCTCAATCCGCGGAAGTGGGTACTTGTTCTTCACTGTAACCCTGTTCAACTCCCGGTAGTCAATACAAAGCCTCATCGTGCCATCCTTCTTCTTCACAAATAAGACTGGCGCGCCCCAAGGTGAAAAACTCGGGCAAATGAACTCCTTATCAAGAAGTTCATGAATCTGCTTCTTTAGTTCTGCCATCTCTGTCGGCGCTAGTCGGTATGGTGCTTTGGAGATCGGAGTCGTACCTGGCATAAGCTCGATAGAAAACTCTACCTCTCTCTCGGGTGGAATACCAGAGACGTCCTCAAGAAAAACGTCTAAAAAATCTCTAACAATTGGAACATCTGCGGCTAACTGACTGGGTGTCTCGGGGACAGATATAAAAGTTGCTAAAAATGCCCGACACCCCCTATGCATGAGCTTCCTAGCCTTGACATAAGGAATAATGCATGGTAAGGGAAAGTACCTTTCCGGCTCGAATAAGAACTGCGTCTTTCTAGGCGGTCGGACTAGAACAGATCTCCGCTGGAAGTCAATCAAAACTCTGTTCCGCAATAGCCAATCCATCCCTAGTATGATGTCAAACTCTGGCATCGGCAACACGATCAGATCCGCATAAACGAGGTTGCCATGGAGCTCAAGATCTATGTCTCGATTCACATTGGTAGCTGCCATTTCCTCACCAGAAGGCAATACTACTGAATAGGCTACATCTAGCCCAACGGTATGGACCTTGAGGAAATTAGCAAAGACCTCCGAAATAAATGAGTGGGTGGCCCCTGAATCTATCAACGCCTTCGTAGCGGAACCAGATATAAAAATTCTCCCTGAAAGATCGAAACTCTAAGTTGAACACAATAGTTACAAGAACTAAACTTATAGACATGCAAAGGCCAGAGTTCTTCTATCCTAATTCCCGAAAATAATACTAAGTAGAGCATGCACTCCTATCGCAATTCTAAGTTCAAAAATATTAACCTAGATTCCCAAAACATCGAATTTCAAATATATCTCAAAGCCTTAAGATACATGTCATAAGCATGGTTTCTGGGTTCGTCTCCGTAGCATGGAGAGCGAAAACTCTGCCTTGGGTAGGCAGATTCCTCTGAGGGCACTACAGAAGTAAGTGGTCTGGACTACCACACTTATAACACTTCCCTGAACCAAACATACATGCTCCAGGATGACGGCGTGAGCATTTAGGGCAAACTGGCTGCTCAACAATCCTCGGGGCTGGGCGTCCCCGCTGCGGCTGGCCTCTGTTTCTAGGCGGCCCGTGAAAAGGCTTCTTGTTCTGCTGCTGAGGAGGAGGGCGGTGTGGTATCTGGACTGGGCGCTTGCCCTGGCGGTCTCTCTCGACATCACACTGATCCTGTTCTACGGCTAGAGCTTTGGAGACAGCGACCTCATAAGTAGTAAGGTCAGACACCATAACATCCCGGCGCAAGATCTTCCGTAGACCCACAGGGAAATGCATCAATTTAGTTTTAGCATCATTCGCGATCAGGGGCACAAAATGACAACCCCTCTCAAACTTACGGATGAAGTCAGTAACAGTCAGATCTCCCTGTCTCAGGCTCATGAACTCAGTGGTCGACCTAGTGCGCACTTCCTCAGTAAAATATTTGGAGTAGAATACCTCCGTGAAGCGCACCCAACTCAGCGTAGCCAAGTTCAGGGCTACTGATGCTCCTTCCCACCATAAGAGAGTATCTCCTCCGAATAAATAGCTGGCACATCGGACTCTGTCTGCATACCCAAGCTCCATGAACTCGAAGATAAGCTCGAGGGACTTGATCCAGCCCTCGGCAATCATGGGGTCTGTCGTCCCTGAAAACTCCTTAGGACGCATCTTCATGAATCTCTCGTAGACAGCCTCAGGCCCTGTCGGCCTGGTCGCCACAGCATTGTTTTTCGCAAACTGTGCGAAGAACTGAGTCATCCCAGCTAGCATCTGGGCATTCATATTTGGTGGAGGGGGTGGAGGTTCGTTCCCCTCCTGTCTCTGCTCCTCCCTGTCCTCATGACGAGGCTCATCATCACCTCTCGGGCGTCCAACTTGGCGTCTAGTAGGCATACTGTTCCATATATAACCCATACGTAACCAACATACATAATTCCATAATTTATTTAAATGAAAAAAAAAACTGAACGATTAAAATCTGAACGTAAAAATACTTCATGAGAACATGCAGTTAAACTAATTCCGGCTTTAAATAAAATTCATGAATGTAAAACTTACAGACCGAACACGTGACTTCGTGAGCTTCTCAAGGTCAGTAGTAGTGCAACCCTTTACAAAATCATTGCTCTGAAACCAGCTATAATGGCCCGAAAATTCGTGTTTGAAAATTTGCGGAAAAGTTTAAAATTTTCTTTTTAAAGTAATTAAAATGCCTCATTCACAAAATAATCTGATAAATCAAGTTTAATGTTCAAAATAGCAGCGGAAGAAATTATTGTTGGCAAAATAACAAGTTAAAGTAATCCAACAACTGATAAAAATGTTTGAGCATAAAACAAATGGTAAATGCTGTAAATGAGGTCCTCGGGTCCCACTATTGCCTACTCGAGCTGGCTCATTGGTCCTCGCCCTCGATCCCAACATCATCAGCACCTACAACAATCAAGTCTAGTGAGTCTAAAGACTCAGCATGCATATATTATAAATAACGAGTAAATAATATAGTAAAATTTGCATTGGATAAAAATATCATGTCCTGAGGCATACCTGAAAATAACTTATCATGATCAATTATAATAGTGCATAACTGTAATGAAAATCACAGTGAAAATGTTTGCTCCTTGGAGCCCTGTAATAAAATGGCATGTCATAAATTTTCTGGTGAGATTATGGTCTACGCAAGTGGCCCCTGCACTGAACGGAACTGAACTGACTGGTAACTGGCGACCGGAACCGGTAACTGGCAACCGGGTGAAGTAATGAACGTCTGATCGGACTAATGCCACAGTATACTGGGTGAAACTGAACTGACCGGTAACTTGCGATCGGGACCGGTAACTGACGACCGGGTGAAGTAATAATTCCATGACAGTAAAGTGACCACAAGCCATATCTCATAAATCTCAAAATGAATATTTTGCACGTAATATAATTAAATAACATAATTGAATATCCTTTAATAATTTTACTGATTGGGTTGGATCGCTCCCAGGCTCGCTGCGACCTAAATCTAACATGAAAAATATGCATATGGTTTAACTTGACCAAACTTGCAATTGAATCCAAAAACTGAGACAATTGCGCCTAACGACTTCGTATTTAATCGTGACTCCGTAACAACTCGAACCAACACCGAACCATCATATAGTCATGATTAAAATATGCCTAAAATGATGAAATAACGCTCCTAAATGTACAGTACTCGAAATTTAGTGAATGGAGGCCAAAAACGTGAAACGCTCTTTCGAGAGTCATTTTGGCACATTGCACCGTAAATTCTTGTACGACCTCTAAAATGATCCGAATCACAAACGGCCAAAAACATGACCTTCCTAACTTGATGAGGCACTTTCCAGTCCAAGGTTATAGGCTAAAAACAAACCAAGGACCCGGAACACGCCTCTGAACCGTAGCACGCTTGCTGTCCAAAAATACAGCAGCAGCGCCTTTGATTCCTTGCGTCGTTTTCGAGACTACCGGCCATTGGGGCTTGAACCGCCAACCAGAGTCCCTTACCAACATCCTAAGGGATGATTTGAACCATGGCTAAGGGCCCTAGGCCAGCCATAATTCACACCACACCACCAACCGAAAAGTCCACCCGAGCACTTAATTCTGTGCGTGGGGTGTTGCCACGCTTCTTGCTGTCATGGGCCATTACAGTGGCCATTTGGTTGACCATGGCAAGATCTAGACATCAAGGGATATGGTATGAACAATGGCTATGGGCCAGAGGCCAACCAAAATTCACACCACACCACCAAACCCGAAAGTTACACAAGCAGAATTCGAAAGGGGCGAAAGGGCTGTGCATGAGTTTTGATTTAAAAATTTATTCCGCCATGGACCGAGCCAGAAAAGGCAACTTGGTCACGTCTTAGACATGATAGGGAAGTGTTCTAACCATGGCTATAGGCCCCTAGGGCAGCCAAGATCAGAAACTCCCTCCCTTGACAGCAACTATACAAATCGAGACTCAAAGGGACACATTTGGGGTGTTGCTGTCACATGCGAGTTTCCAGCATGTATGGGACTGAACAAATGGACCAACATGGTCTTGAAACACCTTAGTACGTGTCTATATGCAGCCCCGAGCCCCTGGAGTCGACCCAACGACCTGAATCATCAAAACAAGCCAAACCGTGAAGGAGCACATGAACCATAAAAATTCTGTACATATTTTTTCGAAAATGCTGTTGCTTTATTTCGGTTTTGCTTCAAAAAAATCATGAGTATGGTGGTTTAAAAATATTAATATGACTTGATTGAAGTGTGAAAGAAGGTATAAACATGCCTTGGATTTTTGTTTTAAAGAAAACAAAAGATACGACGACGCGGCGCGGAGGAGGCGCAGTGTTCTTCGCTTCCTTGTTTCTACTCAATTTTTCTCTATTGAAGGGTACTGGATTTTCGAAAATATGGAGGGGGAAAAATGGTTAGGGAATGAATTGAAAGTTTACTAATAGATGGGAGATTAGAAGGGTAAGATAAAATCTTTTCTATCCTAGAGTACTTGAGAGATAAAGGTGGTGATTGATATCAAAAGATTTTTGAGGGATGATCAAGAGTGCACATGTTCGACTTTAGGATCTAGGTACAAGGGAAGAATTGCTTAATTATTTATTTGGTAGAGATTTTTAAAAAATGGGGAGGATATCTACCTAGAACAAGATGATGGAAAGATAATGAGGAAATGATTTGTCCAACAAATAAATTCTTTTAAAATATAAAAGAGGGGCCGATTTTCTCATTAAAAAGGGAGAGGAATATTGCTAGATAAACATGGTACAAAATTGCTTAATTAATTTATTTGCTAGTGATTTAAAAGTTGAGAGAATATCTTCCTAGAAAAAGTTATGGTGAGATAATTAGAAGATAAATTGTCCACCTAATGAAATCTTTTAAAATTAGAGGAGGGGCCGATTTTATGAAGTAAAATAGAGTAGGGAATTGCTTAATTATTAATTAAATGAGGATTTAAGATTAAGAGATTATTTACCATGAAATGGATATGGAAAGGAATCAAAGTTGAGGTGTAAATCAAAAAGACTAAATATTTTAAAAATGAGAAGGGGTGGCCGAAAATCTTAAGAAAATAAAGGAAAAATATTTTTTAAATATTAAATTTTAAATCTCTAGTGTTTTATCTACCCATTAAATATTTTAGGGAATTAAGGAATTAATTATTGAACTTTATTTACTACTTAACTCAACTTATTTAGATAATTCCTTAAACCTTCTTTTACATTAAATTAACTTATTATTTAACTTAAATAAATTCTAGGGATATTTCTTAACATTTAAATTTATCTTTTTACTCCAACTCCAGTCCGGCCTCATTTAATTTACTGAAAGTTAATAATTAAATTACTGCATGAAATAAATAAATTTAAAGAAGAGAATTTAAATACTCATGCAATAAAATCATTTTAATTTAAATACTAGAAATTATGCATGACTTATACGTAGTCTAATTTACGGGTTCTACAATCAGATTACACCATCGATGCAACTACGACATGACACATAGTATCGATTCATTGACAACTCTCAATATACCAATGTTTGTCGAATCGGTCGGGATATATGAGATGAAGGGACCGTAGTGTATGCTAACCATAATAGAATGGTTCTTGCAGGCACTATCATTTGATACCTAAGAAATCATGTAAGCGATGCTGCTAGGCGTTTAACATGATTGGTTGGGTACTATCAGACTTGAGTTCTGACGTTCTTGTTATCAAGAAGTTGATAATTAAGAATGGAGCAATTAGGGTATGCTCGTATAAGGACACGTTCAGTCCGAATCACATGGAGATGTGAACCCACTGCTAGTTGTATCAATGAACCATTGAGGGCCACACAAGTGCTAGCTTTCTAGATCCCGTTGAGAAGTAAAATAGTTCAATGTGTTGAACGGCTTATAAAGGAGTTTATAAGCGTAAGGAAAAATAGAAGTATGACTTTTATAAGGAGAATGTAACTTTTAATTTAAGGAAGTGTTCCTATTTTAAAAGTTGGCCAAACAAATAATGTATTTGAAAATTGTGATTTTCATAAACATTATTATGGACTAAATTAAATTAAGTCAAGTCTTGAATTAATTAAACACTAGTAGGCCTAGTAGAGTCCAAATAATTATATTAATTCAAGTGTTGAATTAATTAAATAACATTGGGCCGTGTAGAGCCCAATTAGAAATAATTATTAAACTAGTGGGCTTGAGTAAAATCAAGTAAAGTTTAATTGGGCTCAAATTTGTTTGAGACATTTAAATTTAAGTCCATGGGTTTTTTAATTGTTAAATAACCCAAATATATTTGCATGCATGGGAGGTGAAAGGTTGAGAGACAACTTTTTGTATAACCAAGGCTTGGCATGCACCTTTTTGCTTTATTTTTTTCCACAACCAAGAAAATTCTACCTCCCTTGTCTCCAAAACATTCCTTGGCCGAAATTTAGCATCACTTTTCTCCTTCATTTTCTATCATTTTTGTTCTTCAATTGTTGAGGAAACAATATACTTCTCTTGAAAAATACCTTACATTTTCTAGTGCAAGTGTAAGGTGGTTCTAGCTAGTTGGTGGTGGGCCTAATTTTGAAGCAAGGAGAGCTTGAAGATTAGTCATCCTTTCAAGAGCCAATTTGTTTACAACTTGGTTGAAGCCATTACATCAATATTTGAGATTGATAGGTAATTTTCTAAACACCCTATGTATGACATATTGTGTTTTTGTATTTGCTACACATTCTAGGCATGAGGTGTTCCAATTTTTTGTCGAAAAACAAATTTTGAAACTTCCGTTGCGCATTTGAACACCTTATTTGATCCCCTTTCAAGTGGTATCAGAGCTAAAGATACTATTTTGTGGAGCATTTACATAATATTTTATTGAGGTCAATTTCTAACCGCATGAGATGTATTTTTGCAACAAAATCGAGGCCGGTTTTTGGGGAAATTTTAGGGCAGCATGTTGCTGCCCATTTCGGGCAGCTCGGCTTGCCCGAGGGGCTGCCCATTTTGGGCAGCAAGGGCAGCCCGAGAGGCTGCCCGAACAGCCCCCTTAAAATAAAAAAAAATTTTGTTGGCCGAAATCCGGCGACGGAGCTTTGGCCACGGTGATGACGACTAGGGTTTCAAAAAGTGTTTTGGATTATCAAAGTGTCATGGGCCTTGATGTTGTTGGGCCATTAGATGGATAACATATTTGTGAAATTTAAATGAGCCAAAATGTTTTTGGTGAAAAATAATTTTTTGGGCCCTTAAGTTTAAATTTACAAAAGTTGTAAATATTTTCTAATGAAATAAATAATTTAAGTTGAACTGTAATTATTTATAGTAAATGGTGATGTACAAGAAATTCGTTTATAAATACATTAATTAGAAAGTAGACAAAGGAGTTTGTATACTTTGTTAATTTAGTTTATGATTGTGGCGGTTAGTGATTGGATCAAGATATATAATATTGGATCAATTAATTATTGTGATAATTAATTGATGTGTATGATATGTGATATTATGCATGAAAGATGATCAAAAGACCAAGCCCAATTTTCTAGGTGTATGTTAGGATATTTTGTGTTGAATGATTGTAATAATTATAAATTTTTAAAGTGGGCTTGGTTTATGACCCGTTTCCACCCCCATGAGATGTATCCCAATTTGCCATGGATATTTATTTGTAAATATTAGTATAGTGGAAGATCAAGATTGAAAGATGGTGGCCTTGATGATTATGAAGATCAAAGACATGTAAATATTGGAAGCTAATGTAATAGTTGCATTTGCATCCCATGCATTTCCCTAGGATTGGACCTAGGCCCGTGTTTAGTTCACACGGACCATTAGTATTGGGGCGATTGATCATCCTTGTTTGTTTACTGTTTATAATATATGCATGATATGTTATAAATAATGAGTATGTGTGTTATTATTATGATAATAACAAAGTTGCTTGAATCCGGCAAACATACGATCAAACATGGCGAGCTTTTAAAATAAAATTAATGATAAGACCTTTCAAAATTAAAAACCCTCATTTTGAATAAGATTCAAAATTAATATCAAGCCCGAAAAGGGGAATTATAAAGTTGTTTATAATTTCCATGTCTTCCATCAACAATGGGTGCATGATGAACGCTACCCGTGTTCGGGGCTCGGCTCATATTATTGGGGGGGCCCTGGGTGCCGGAAAGCTGTGACATCCATTGACATGGTGATATGAACTACGTGGAACTCCCATGATTTCGGCTCATATTATTGAGAGAACTCATGGGACCGTCCATTAAGGTTCAACATCGATGGGTAAGGCTTGACACGTAAAGATGAACGACGTCATATTATTGGATCCTAATCAAACGTGAGACAAAAGTTTACGTTAAAGGTTGCATTGTGATGCAATTGGAAACTACCTTTTAGGAATTATGATTGGCTGATATTATTCGGGATCATAATTCGCTAATTGGACCTTACGTACCTACTGAGGAAAGGAGTTTTCCGTTTTCACTAGAGGGTAGTGAAAATGTCAAAATAGTGGGAGCGAAAATTTATAAAGTAAAAGTCCATACTTTATATCTTACTAAATATTTTAAAACATTCATTAACATTTATCTGTTTTACTTTTCAGTACAAATTTTTTGACAATGTCTTCGATTGGCAATCCGCTATCTGCAATACTCGAAAAGCACGTATTAACCGGACCAAATTACCTCACTTGGCTAAGAAACTTGAAAATCGTCTTAAACTCGGAAAGGATTGCATATACACTGAATGAGTCGCCCCCTGTTGAGGCTCCGACTGGCTGCACTTCTGAGGAATTGCAGACCTACAAAGATTGGTGTGACCATGAATTGAAGGCCAAGTGTTATATGCAGGCTTCTATGAACGATGAGCTGCAGAGGCGTTTTGAATATGCAAAGAGTGCTGTTGACATTCATTTGCACCTCAAGGAGCTCTTTGGTGAGCAAAATCGGCCTCTTAGACATGCTACCGTCAAGAAGCTAATCACTTTGCGCATGCGAGATGGGGCCTCGGTCCATGAGCATGGCCTAAAGATGATTGAGCTCATGGATAAGCTCGTTGGCATGGATTTGATATTGCCTTTGGAGTTGACCACCGACGTGTTGCTCTTATCACTACCTAGCTCATTTGATCCTTTTGTGGTGAATTTAAATATGAACAAGATGGAGCCAACCCTTCAGGAGTTGGTGAACATGCTTGTGACCTTTGAGTCCACCATCAAGAAAGAGAAGTCGGTTCTTTATGTGGGCTCTTCATCTGGTACGAAGACTGGTCCACCTGGGAAAGGAAAGAAGCGTTCTTTCCAACGTCCCAAGAAGAACGTGCCCTTGAAGAGGCAGACTCCAAGTCCCGCTGTGGTAGCCACACCAGTGAAGGCTGACAAGACTGTTGACATCTGTCATCACTGCAAGAAGCCTGGACATTGGAGACGTAACTGCAGAGAATATCTTGCCCAGAAGAGTTCTGGAAACTGTATGTTCTATATTGAAGTAAACATTTCAATTAACTCTACTTCTTGGGTATTGGATACCGGCTGTGGCTCACATCTCTGTAATGATTTGCAGGTGATGGGAAGAAGTAGGAGGCTTAGGGAAGGTGAGACCTTCTTGAGGATGGGCAATGGAGCAAGAGTTACTGCCAAGGCCATAGGAGATGTTTACTTGCTTTTGAACAATGATTTTAAGTTAATTTTAAGAGATGTTTTGTTTGTACCTGAATTGGTGAAAAACATTGTTTCCATTTCTATGATTGATAAAGATGGATTTTCTTGTTTATTTAGCAAAGGTGTTTGCAACATTTACAAGAATGAATGTTTAATTGGTAATGGAGAACTTGAAAACGATCTCTACACCTTAAAATTGAAAGATATTCCACTAAACAATGTCCAAGCAATAACAACAACAAACAAGCGAAAACAAGATACTCTAAATTCGGCACAATTATGGCATGCTCGATTAGGACATATTTCCCTAAGAAGGATGAACAAGCTAGTGGGAGTGAGCATGTTTGATATGTCTGATATTAATGCTCTCACGACTTGTGAATCCTGTCTGAAAGGAAAGATGACCAAAATTCCCTTTAAGGCCCATGTGGAGCGAGCCAAAGGGTTATTGGATTTGATCCATACCGATGTGTGCGGTCCACTTAGCATCATCACTAAGCATGGACATGCCTACTTCATCACCTTTACCGATGAATTTTCGAGGTATGGGTATGTGTATTTGATGAAATACAAGTCTGAAGCCTTTGAAAGGTTCAAAGAATTCAGAAGTGAAGTAGAGAAACAGTTGGGACGAAGCATCAAGACACTTCGATCAGATCGAGGTGGTGAGTACTTGAGTGCCGAGTTCCAAGAGTATCTTAGGGAGAATGGGATTCTCTCGCAGTGGACTCCGCCCGCTACACCGCAGTTGAATGGTGTTTCGGAGCGTCGTAACCGAACTTTGATGGACATGGTTCGGTCTATGATGGGGTTCACGGAGTTGCCGCCATCCTTTTGGGGATATGCGCTTGAGACAGCGGCACTGTTGTTGAACAATGTCCATACAAAGGCAGTTGATAAGACACCATATGAGATATGGATGGGTAAGCCTCCAAAATATTCTTATCTTAGAATATGGGGGTGCCCTGCTTACGTGAAGCAGGCAGTGGGAGATAAATTGGATAGTCGATCCATCTTATGCTACTTTGTGGGATATCCAAGGAATTCAGTTGGATATTATTTCTATCATCCCCAAGAAACAAAGGTGTTTGTTTCTAGGAATGCAACCTTTTTGGAAAANGAATTCCATGCATTCGAACCAAGTGTGGAATCTAGTGGATCCACCTGAGAGAACTGTTCCCATAGGGTGTAAATGGATTTACAAGAGGAAACTTGGGGCGGATGGGAAGGTATTGACCTTCAAAGCGCGATTGGTGGCAAAAGGATATACTCAAAGACAAGGAGTTGACTTTGAGGAAACCTTTTCTCCAGTTGCAATGTTCAAGTCGATAAGGATATTGCTAGCCATAGCTGCATGGTATGACTATGAGATATGGCAGATGGATGTCAAGACAGCCTTTCCTAATGGGGATATTAAGGAAGAGATTTACATGTCTCAACCTGAAGGGTTTACATCTGTCGGAAGTGAGCATATGGGATGCAAACTTCAGAGATTTATTTATGGTCTAAAGTAGGCATCTAGGAGTTGGAGCCTCATATTTGATAGTACAATCAAAGAGTTTGGTTTTACTAAGAGTCCTGAGGAACCCTGTGTGTATAAGAAGGTCAGTGGGAGTGCTGTGACATTCCTGGTGCTTTATGTTGATGACATTCTACTCACTGGGAATGATGTAGGAATGTTGCAATCAACTAAAATATGGTTAGCAAGTAAGTTCTCGATGCAGGACTTAGGTGAAGCATCTTTTATATTAGGAATACAGATCTATAGAGATAGATCTAGAAGATTGCTTGGTCTCACCAAGTCCACATACATTGATACCATCGTGAAGCGGTTCTCGATGGATTAGTCCAAGAGAGGATATCTACCAATGTGTCATAGCATGTCCCTATCCAAGTCTATGTCACCCAAGACTGATGCAGAGATAGCGGCAATGACAAGCATTCCTTATGCATCTGCGATTGGTAGCATCATGTATGGGATGATATCTACAAATCCTGACGTGGCTTTCGCATTAAGTGTAGTGAGTAGATATCAGTCGACCCTGGTCTTCCACACTGGAAAGCTGTGAAAGACATCCTCAAGTATTTGAGAAGGACCAATAAGTTGTTCTTGGTCTATGAGGGTGGAGAATTGAAATTGGAAGGCTATATCGACTCTAGCTTCAAAAGCAATATCGATGACTCGAAGTCAACCTCTGGGTTCGTATTCATGCTCAATGGTGCTGCTGTCTCTTGGAAGAGTTCCAAGCAAGACAGTACAGCTGATTCCACCACTGAGACCGAATACATTGCTGCATCAGCTGCAGCAAAGGAGGCTGTTTGGATAAGGAATTTTGTCCAAGAGTTGGGCGTCATTCCTAATGGAGTCGCTCCTGTCCCGGTGTTTTGTGACAATACGTGAGCTATTGCTCAAGCAAAGGAGCCCAGGTCTCATCAAAAGTCCAAACATGTATTGATAAAGTACCACATCCTCCGAGAGATTGTGGAAAGAGGAGAAGTTTCGATTGACAAAGTCGGCTCCGCAGATAATGTTGCTGATCCGCTAACTAAGCCTTTACCTGGACTTTTATTCGAGAAGCATCGCGAATCGATGGGTTTGAAGCATATGGGTAGTTGACTCTAGTGCAAGTGGGAGATTGTTAGAGTAGGTGCACGTCGAGCCAAGTGTTGGCCGAGTGTTAAGAATGAAACTCTAGGTATAAACAGTCTTTATTTTAATAATATTTGAAATTATTGTTTTGACACTTCTTTATCTGTTTACCCATGCATGTTGCATAGATAAAGTCCTTGAATATACAAATAGTAGAAAGAATATGAGATGCTCATATGATGAGTATCATGAAACTAATATTTGGAATACTATATATTCTAAACTGTTCCTAGTCGATTCAGCCGCCACTTAGAAAGATATTGACCGCTCGAGTTTGAGACTAGTATCTGCGATGTGAGTACCATGTTTCATTGGTAGGGGACATTGTGATGTCCGAACATGCAGATAGGTGCTCCTGGTAGAGTGCACTGAACAACCCGCCATAAAATACTTTCCAAGTGGTTCTCACTTATCGAGTGGAAACGTCCTAGTTTTTGGTTGTACACCATTAGTCCTTACGACCCGGGACAACATTGAGACCCTATGTTCTAGCATTGCACTTTGACTTGTTTACCGACTCTCAAGGGGTCATCAGGTGGCAAGGTTGGGTGTTTTGGCGAAACATATAGGAGTCGATGCATTGTAGTCGGGGATTCACCGCTTACCTTCGGGTATGGATATCCTATGTGATCTCATGTGTATGTAGTTTGAAATCTCTGATCAGAGTAAAATGGTAATTATGAAAGAGGTTTCATAGATTACACCATCGATTCAACTACGACATGACACATAGTATCGATTCATTGACAATTCTTGATATACCAATGGTTGTCGAATCGGTCGGGATATATGAGATGAAGGGACCGTACTGTATGCTAACCATAATAGAATGGTTCTTGCAGGCACTATCATTTGATACTTAGGGAATCATGTAAGCGATGCTGCTAGGAGTTTAACATGATTGGTTAGGTACTACCAGACTTGAGTTCTGACGTTCTTGTTATCAAGGAGTTGATAATTAAGAATGGAGCAATTAGGGTATGCTCGTATAAGGACATGTTCAGTCCGAATCAGATGGAGATGTGAACCCACGGCTAGTTGTATCAATGAACCATGGAGGGCCACACAAGTGCTAGCTTTCTAGATCTCGTTGAGAAGTAAAATAGTTCAATGTGTTGAACGGCTTATAAAGGAGTTTATAAGCGTAAGAAAAAATAGAAGTATGACTTCTATAAGGAGAATGTAACTTTTAATTTAAGAAAGTGTTCCTATGTTAAAAGCTGGCCAAACAAGTAATGTATTTGAAAATTGTGATTTTCATAAACATTATTATGGACTAAATTAAATTAAGTCAAGTGTTGAATTACTTAAACACTAGTGGGCCTAGTAGAGTCCAAATAATTATATTAATTCAAGTGTTGAATTAATTAAATAACATTGGGTCGTGTAGAGCCCAATTAGAAATAATTATTAAACTAGGGGGCTTGAGTAAAATCAAGTAAAGTTTAATTGTGCTCAAATTTGTTTGAGACATTTAAATTTAAGTCCATGGGTTTTTTAATTGTTAAATAACCCAAATAGATTTGCATGCACGGGAGGTGAAAGGTTGGGAGACAAATTTTGCTTTACCTTTTTCCACAACCAAGAAAAGTCTTCCTCCCTTGTCTCCAAACCATGCCTTGGCCGAAATTTAGCATCACTTTTCTCCTTCATTTTCTCTCAATTTTGTTCTTCAATTGTTGAAGAAACAATATACTTCTCTTTGAAAAATACCTTACATTTTCTAGTGCAAGTGTAAGGAGGTTCTAGCTAGTTGGTGGTGGGCCTAATTTTGAAGCAAGGAGAGCTTGAAGATTAGTCATCCTTTCAAGAGCCAAGTTGTTTACAACTTGGTTGGAGCCATTACATCAATCTTTGAGATTGATAGGTAATTTTCTAAACACCCTACGTATGACATATTGTGTTTTTGTATTTGCTACACATTCTAGGCATGAGGTGTTCGAATTTTTTGTTGAAAAACAAATTTTGAAACTTCCGTTGCGCATTTGAACACCTTATTCGATCCCCTTTCAACATATTGACCTATCGCCCAAGAATTCACATGAACCGTTGGTGCTTTTCCGGTCGATTTTACATCTTGTATAATAATAACCCACAAGATTAAAACTTGAGTCCTTGGGATACCAAAGACCCACATTTGTAGTGCATTTAAGATATTTAAGAATGCATTTAGCAATAGTGTAGTGTGATTGCATAGGATTAGCTCGAAAACGCGCACACAAACATACTGCAAACATGATGTCTGGTCGGCTAGCTGTTAGATATAGTAATGAACCAATCAATCTCTGGTACATGGTTGTGTCTACTGAGATCCCCTCTTCATCTTTTTCAAGTTTGATTGATGAGCTCATTGGGATAGCAGCTTTAGAGCAATTTTTGATACAAAACTTCTTTAACATATGTATATTTGGCTTGGTTAATGAAAATGCCAGTTTCTGACTGCTTTACTTGCAGTCCTAGAAAAAAGTTTAATTTTCTCATCATGCTCTTTTCAAACTGATCCTGTATCAACTTGAAGAATAGGTTAGCTGATCCAAATATTATATCATCGACATAAATTTGTACAAATAATGAATGATCATCTTTTGAGAATTTAAACAATGTTTTATCAACTGTTTCAATTGAAAAATCATGATCGAGTAAGAACTTGGTTAAAGTGTCATACCATGCACGTGGTGCTTGTTTTATTCCATACATTGCTTTATCTAATTTGTAGACATGATTAAGATGAGTATGACTAAAGAAGCCAGGTGGTATCACTAAAAGACTTTAGTTATTACAGTACAACACTTGTACACACCCACTTCAGTAGGGCTTACCCTTTGCCTACTGAAACTCATTTTTTTCAACAAAATGTAAATGAATACAATAAAGTTCTGAAAAAGACTCTTTTCCAGTTTACAAACTCTTCTCAATAAGATATAGTAAAGTGTTTAGCTTGAAGAGATTACGAAACAACAGCACAATATGATCTCAAAAGACCGGATATTGATAATAAGGCGTGTGCTGCTTTTCTGTATGTTGAGCTAGAAGATAAGTAGTAGTTGATGATAGCTCAAACTCACGTTGGAATAATCGTTGTGTAGGTAAAGATGATAGCGTTTTTCTATATAGGTTTGAACCTCATATATATAGAAAACTTGAGTCTAACGTCTATAATAAAAAACGACTTCTGTGACTCCTGAGTAAGATCAGCTTTAATACCTAAAATGAGTTCTGCAGAAACTTTCAAAACAATCAGTCTTGTTTCATACTAAAATTAGTAAGCAGCATTAAATGTCTTTGTACAGCATTAATGGGGCAATTAATACTAGTACTAGGTAAAGTAAAGGTAACATTTAAGACTGTAACAATTCAAACAAAAGACATTAATTTACTTCTGTTTAAGCTAAGTTTTGCTTTCAAAAGCTACGTTCTGCTTCTGGTTTTCTAAGCTGATAAGTACTCAAAGAGTACTGCTTTGTTAACGCGATACGAGAGCTTCTGCTTTTATACTGTCTTCTGATTAAAGTTATCACGACCTACTGATTTTCAATCTCATCACCACAATTAAATTAAGTCTAACAATTTCCCCCGATAAAGAACAGCAGTTGAAAAAAAAATAGCAATTATAACAGAATAAACGATACGTGAATAAATAGTAAATCAGAGTTCAAAAGAGTTTAATCATCAGTCTCGATGTCTATGAACATCGTTTCCTCATCCTGAGGATCTTGATTTCTGTAGGAGGATTCTGCATGATGTCCTCCAGTTCTGCCTTCTGCTTCCCCTTTTGGGCATCATTGGCTTGAACTCGAGTGAGTAAGTCATCCATTCAGTCAGTAAGAGTAAGAATGCCATTATTCAGTATCTCCAGAAAAGGTGCTTGACTCGAAACTCTTTCATTAAGATAATGAATAGATTGAGATTGGGACTCAATCTTGGCATCAATAGTTTCAAGTCTCGAATCCATAGCTTCTACTCTGGTGGAGACTGAGCGGATGGAAGTATCATAATCAGAGACCATTTGGAAGACTTCAGCTTGGCTGAGCAGGATATTACTCTGATTGGTGAAAATAGATTTTCTGAAGATGCTAGTTTCACGAGAAGCTTAGTCAGAGATTTTGCTGTTTGGGTGACCTCCTTTGAGATGCGTTCATGGAAGAACTTGGTGCCACTGATTTCTCCAGCATGGTCACGAGATAACTGTCTCACTACCTCCAAAAGACTATACAGATCTCTTTTCAGAGAGTCTAATTCAAACTCAATGTCAAAGTGGTACTCAGGGGATAAAGTCCTTTCAAGCATTCGTTGTTTGATCTCTGCTTGATGAGCTATACAAGCGGAAGAAACAGCAGGAGGGACAATTAAAGCAGTAGACGAATCATTTTCTATTGGAGCAGTAGAAAGAACAAGGGACAGTTCTGCAGAGATTCCTTCAGCAGCAGTAGATCCTTCAGGCGCTGCACTCTCTAATAGTCGAACAGCTTCAGTGGTTTCTAGTTGCTTAGCGACTGGAATAGATTCAGCTGGAATGTTCAAAATAGCTTATATTTCCACTTGATGTTCAGCAGAAAATAACTCCAAATTTGGCAGTGATTGAGATGGAGCAGCATCTGATTCAGCCATAGGTTGGTCTGCTGGTTGAGCTTCTGGTTGGACCACATCATCAGCCTGAGCTGTTTCTGGTGCTGTAGAAGCCGCAAGAACAATAGATTGAATGACTTCATCAACTGAAGCCAATTCACGAACAGAAATTAGAGAAGAAGACTAAGTAGGAACCGCCAAGGATGCAGGAGTATTGGAGACCTTAGTTTTTGAAGGAGCTTTGGTCCTTTCCTCAACTGGCTTAGTCTGAAGAAATTCTAGGATGAAGCCTACTTTATACTGCAGAGGCTCTTCAAAAGCTTGTTCTTGAGCAAAAAGTTGCTCAATGATCAATTTCAGTCGATCAGTCAAAATATGGATTACATCCTGGTCTCACTTTCAAGAATCAAACTTCACCTAAAATGATATATGATGATGGAAAGCTTTACGATTTCATGATTTATGATTTATTTACGCTTAAAAATTTATGCTAGTTTATTTTAAATAAAAATATTATTTTAATGCATTTGTGTATATATGTATTATTTGCTACGTATGGTTAGAACGTGCTGAGTCATCAGACTCACTAGGTTTGGATGGTTGCAAGTGAGGACGATTTTGAGGGAGGCGCTGACGCTTCAGTGGATCGAGTCCGGCAGTACACTCACGAGAGACTTTATTTTCCACACTTACTTAGTATTTAAATTTTTTACGTAAAAATTTTTAGGATTATTTATTTAGAGATTTTATGCTTTATTTTGAAGTATAATTTTGGATTACTTTGAAAATTGACGTATGATTTTGGTGGTTGACAATTTAGGGATTTTTATGAATTTAAGATTTTGAAAGGTTGAGTTGTTTTAAACGAGTGTTTCAAATTTTATTATTACAAAAAAATAGTAAGCTTTTAAAGTTAAAAAGTAAGGATGTTTCAGGAAATATTTTTCAAAGAAGGATGCACAAGCTAGTGGGAAAGGTCATATTTGACTAGTCAGACATAAACTCTATAAAGACTTGTGAGTCCTTTCTGAAAAGAAAAATGACAAAGGCCCTTTTCCTAGGGAAAGTGGACCGTGCACATGATCTGTTGGATTTGATCCATACAGATGTGTGTGGCTCGCTAAGTGTTAGCACGAAATCTGTTCATTCCTACTTTATTACCTTTACCGATGACCATTCGTAGTTTGGGTATGTGAATAATCAAATCGAGGACTTGAAACGTCCACTACTGGTTTTCTTTAAAATATACTAGAGAATTTATTTTTCCATTCTTCGCTTAAAATACTTTTGGCCGAATATAATTACATATATATATAAATACTTTGCACCATTTAACATAAACTCACCGACTAATTATTTTAAAATCCAAAATGCAGTGCAAAACATAAAATAGTAAACCATCAAACTAAACCTAAAACTAACATTTTTTAAAATAGCAAAACTCTTCAATCCTCTCAAAACCTCTCAAAAGCATAAAAATCATAAAGTCTTTAAAATAATCTTAATAAGGAAAACTAGCAAAAGTCCTCGGGTTTTGTGCATCATCAGCCCAGCTAGTTCAACCATCAAGTCCTCCATCACCAACAAAATCATGTTCACCTGCATCGATCACGCCTAGTTAATCTAATGACTCAGAAAACCTTAATCATTATAAAAAGTAATACATATATATTCGCAAGCAACAATGAAAGATACTTTTAATAAAATAGATTTTCATGAAAATGCATAAATTTAAATCCTTTTCCTTTCATCGTACATGTATATGTTTCCCTTTTATTGAATTCAGATCATTAATTGTGAATTTCGTATCAGCTGTAAGTCGATGAATCCATCTACATATAAATATGGTACCAAGCGGCAGGGACATCAGCGACACTCTTATCTATCAACTGAGCCTTGGCCTTACTTATCATCATACTAGTCACAATCAAGTCACCTCCTTCGACCTTTCATTATGTTCATCACTTATAAAAATTCATGTTTATATATATCATTTTTCTTTTAAACCAAGCATACAACACGTATTTTAGCATATCGTTTTTCCTTATAAAATATCATAAACTTTCAAAATAAACATTTTAACATTCATTACAGCATTCAGGGCACTGCTAGGACGTCTAACATTTTTCAGGTGTAAAATGACCGTTTTGCACCTGAAACCCTAACTTTCCCAATTTATCCTTAGGCCTTAAAACGATGACCGGAATCCATCCAAACTTAACATAACACCTTAAAATATACCCATAAACATTTCTTAAATGTAAACTTAAGCTTCTCGACTAATTTCTCGAATCGTTTTAAAACTTAAACGTACGTCTCGATTTTAACCCGAATCGACTCGAAACTTAAACAAACTTGAACCATAGCTTATTGATGATGACCGGGAGAATAGAGTAAGAGCTTGATGGACGATAAAACCGGGTCAGGTTGATGAGATGGAGATGGTTACTAGAGCACTGGACCTGCACTTTCAAGCGAGAAAGAACGTTAATGGACGCTGGAATATTCTCCAATGTGACCACTCCGACGCTTAAGTCAGTAAGAGTTTTTTAGAGAGAATCTTGTAATAAATGTTGTATGCAATATGTAAGTGAAATCATCTTTTTACTGTTAAACAAACCTGGTATTTATAAAAACAAAATCAATGATTATTTTGTTTTCAGTATCTTCTTACTAATTATGGCAAGATGTTTAACCATACCTTGTTTTCTGACATCAACTGCTCCATCCACTATGTTTCTTGATTTGACAACGATGATTATGGAGTTCAGTTATCTCATCCCTATGCACTTGAGTGCGTTGCTTTTATCGAGGTAACTCGGACATGGATATATCATCCGGAGTTTGCCCGAGAGCCCGGATTCCCTTAGGCCGGGGAAACGATGCTCCGGGAATCCACTTGCCCGATCTCTTATACGACATTACTCGAAGACTTCCATGACTTTCTATTCATCTATTGTTCCAGGTTATCCACGACCCGGGCTCATCCAGGGCGTATCACCACTCCCCTCTTAAATAGTTTGGCTAGAGTCTTTCTCACTTTCCCTATCATTCTTTTGTTCTCGGTCATGGAAATTTATGTCATATTATCTTCTTGGTTTGTAGGGCTGATGTCATGAAGATGTAAGTCCTAGAATTTAAATAGCTCTAGTACGTTTCGAATTCCGAGAATCTGAATAGTCTGAGATGCTTTGAAATTCGATCCCGCCTTTTCATATCCCTACACGATTTCCAAAATGCATCCTGATCGTCACATTATATTTAGATCAACGGTTTAGATTGAGTACTCTTTGGCTATATAAAATAATAGATTTCCTCCATTTTCCACTTTTACACTCTCATTTTTCTTAGTATTCTACTCTTTTCTCTAGGCGTTGTGCGTTCTCCGTGCTCCGGTAATATTCAATCTCCGACCAGTCGATCTTCCTCTCAAAAATCTTGTAAGTTTTCTTTCCTCTGTTTTTCCCTTGAAAATGTCTCATTCTACCTCTTCTACTTCTAGAGCGAATGCTCATGGTTCGTCGGGGTATGAATCTGTGGCTCTTCTCTATGATTCCTCCTCTAGTTCTAGAAAACCTGTCCTTTCCTCTTCCTTAAAACCCAGAAAACAAAAAAACAAATCTTCTGCCTCCCAAACCTTAAAGAATGGTAAGGACAAAGGCAAACCAGGGCTACCAACACTTCTCACTCTGAGGTTCCTGGAGTTCCTTGATTCCCTCTATGGGTAGCACTTTGTGAAAAGACCTTGAGTTTTTTTTATTTATTTATCATAAATCATAAACTCAAAAATACTAATTATATAAAATAACTTAACATTTCTAACAATCATAATAATTTAACATATGAAATATCGAGTGCATAAAATAAATACTAAATCATCGACTAACCAAAAACTCCTAAATCGACCTTCTCAAAGATCAACTAACAATAAAATAAAGCATAAAAATATTTCTAATAAAAATCATTAACATAAATCTTTAAATTATTTATCTAACAAGCTAGTGCGAAAACATAAAGGCTCTCGGGTGTGTACTGCCGCACTCGATTTACTCAAGCGTCACCGCATCCCATAAATCATTAAATCCTGCATCACACAAACCTAGTGAGTCTAAAGACTCAGCACGTTCTAAACATGGATAACAAATAATACATATACAATCACATGCATAAAAATCATATTTTTATTTAAAACAGCTTTTAAACATAAATAAACCATTTAAAATGATTTAAGCATAAAATAATCAGAAATAGTAAAATCGTTTTAAAATAACTTTAAGCATAAATAAATCTTTTAAAAAATCATTTAAAAAAATAGCTTTAATCATCATCATAAATCATATTTCATAAAATCATTTTAATCATAAAGCTTTCAATCATATATCATTTTGGGTGAAGTTTGATCCTTGAAAGTGACTAGCTTTTATCCTTCGGTCGACTGATCAGTCTTCAGCTCCACATGGCCCATGGGGGAGTGCACTAGGCTCCACCATGGAAATACGATCGCCGGAGTCACTCTGGTGTCTTTTCCCATACACATGGTCCCTCTGGAGCCTTGGCCCGTAAATGAGCTCCCTCTGGTGTCTTGGCCCTCACGTCATCACCACAAAATTGTGAGTTCACCGTCCTTACACAAACGTAACCCCCAAAAATCATATATCATATGTCACAGTCAATTCACATCCCTCAAAAATAATTTTTCTTTTCTTTAAAAATCATTAAATATCATAGCTTTTCAAAAATAGCATTTTAGACAGTAAAAATTGCACGGCTTTACAATAAATCATAAAAATACATATTATCATCAAAATCATCATTTTAAATCATAAAATATCATTTAACATGCATTATTATCCTTCGGGACGCTGCCAAACGTTTACGTATTTTCATAAGCGTAAAATTACCGTTTTACCCCTAGACGAAAAAAATTCTCAAATTTATCTTTTTATAAAATTTATTGACATGAGCATATTCTAAATAATTATTTAAGCTTAAATCTAATTTTTCATAATTTTATAAAGTTTAAAACTAGGCTTTTCAATTAATTCTTTAATTAACATTTCTTGAGGCGATTAAATCCCGGATAAAACCAAAACTCATTATTTTGATCCCATATTTTAAAAGTAACATTTTTATTATTTATTCTACCTTTGTGAGCGATGAACCACACCCGTGGACCCATGGTTCAAATTTTAGTCTTTATATTTTCGTTTTTGACACCTATTCGAACACACCGAGTCATCTCCCAAAATACTCAAACCACGCCCAAGCCACCTCAAGCCAAACCCTAGTCAACCCACCTAGGCAACCTTTTGACCAAGCCCAGCCCATAGAACCAGCCCTTAAGGCTCTCAAACACTCCTGGAACAAAGACCAAATTTTGCACACCTCTAACCCTTCGCCCAAGACTCCTTGCTAACAAGGGCTCTTTCAGCCGAGCCACCACCGAGCCCACCTGACTCTGACCATCCCTGGACCACGCCCAGACCCTACCTAGACCCTGACCGCGCGCTTAGACCACCTGAAGTCATCAGCATCCTGCGCGTGATCACCTCACGGTTTCCAATTTTGGCTTGAGCCACAGTACATTAAGGCACTGGCTCGACCCCTGCACATCATCCTTGGACCCTAATGGACCTACCTTGAGTTACCCAGGGGCTCGCTGCTGCACATACCCGAGCGTGGGGGAGAGTCCCTCTTCACGTGGAATCTTCCCCAGACCAAAGCTCGAACCCTAGCCGCCCTTGAACCCAACCCAGCCCTAGACCGAGACCATCAGTGGCTCTGAACCAGCCCTGGCCAAGCCCCCAAGCCCCATGCAGAAGAACCGAACCCCTTGAATAACAACAAGCACACAATCCCACGGCTCCTTCTTGCTTGAATCTTACGGTTGTCCAGCTTGTTAATCACTTCATTTTTATCATGTTTTGTGCATGTTTCATTCATATTATATCATGTATTGCAACGTGTCTGTCGTATTCAAAAACGTTTTCAAAACAAGCGTAAAATCAATGTATTTTTGAAAAAAAACGTCCCACCATAAAATATTTAAACACCAATTTTTTTCATGCATAAACAATTACAGAATGCATATTATGATTTGTATGGTGTTTAAAAGAGTTTAGGAACGTGTCTTTGCATTTATAACGCTCGAATATACGATAGTTGGCGAGGGTGCGACGTTGGACGACCGGACGACGAAGAACACAAGCTTTTCTTTTCCCCCAAATTCTCGAAAATATTAAGTGTGTGTGAGTATGTTTTTCGGCTGGTTAGGGGGGTGAATTATGGGGTTTGAAAACTTAGGTAGCATAATTATAAATAAATCAACATGTTAATGGGCTTTGGTTTTGGGCTTGCTAGCTTATGGATAATTGGGCCTACTTAAATTAATTAAATTGAGCTCAATAAAACTTAATTAATTAAATAATAAAAGTTTATAAAATTAGTTTCCATAAAGTAATATTTTTGATCTTTTAAAACTCCTTGTTTGCCCAAAACTGGTTTTCCGAGAACAATCGAGCTCGACTCGTAAAATAATTCGAACTCCAACATTTTTAGAAAAATTAAATCATTTTTAAACCATATTAGGAATCCTTGCCATTACTTAATGAAAATACATATTCTTGTCTTGGTCGTTCTCGGTCTCCTATCCCTGCCTATTATCGAATATTCGGGTAAAATCCTAATTACATGTAATCATGTCATATTATCATTTAATCATGAAATCATACATTTAATCATATAATAAATATCATGCTAGCATTTTAAAGAAATAAAATAAAACAATTTTGCATGTATGAGGTTAACGTAGGTTGGTTTTTCGGAAGTTACACTTTGCGCCCGAGAGCCGACGAAGAACTCCAGGCTCTTGGATCTATCCCCTCTTCTTTCTCTATTTTAATTATCGGTCCTTTTGATATGGCCGATCACCCTCCCCCCGGTTTCACTACTTTTTTCGAGACCAGGTTAGAAATGGTCTTCGATTTCCCATTCTCTCATTCTATATCGAGGTCGCCAAGTTCTTTGGTGTCCCCGTGAACCAACTACATCCAAATTCTTTCCGGATTATGGCCTCTGCTTATTTACTCTTTAGGATGCATAACCTTCTTATCACTCTTCTCATTTACATTATTTCTTCGTTGGCCAGATAAGGGATAACACTTTCTTATTATCTGCCCGGTTAAACGCTCGTTTCTTTGTTGATATCTATTCTTCCCAGAAGGGATGGAAAGGACGTTTTTTTATATATTTAACTTCTGTCTCTTCTCTCTTGCTTGATCGGTTTCCTCCCCAATCTTCCTACACAACCCGCTCTTCCACGGGCTTACAAATTTGAGGAGCCCTATCTTCATAGTCAGGAGTTAGTAGAAAATAAGAAATTCTCCTCCTCCTCCTTGATATCTGAAGAAAACTTGGAAGCCTATGGGTTGAGTGTCTGGGCTGAAGACCCTGTTAATCATGCAGTTGACGAAATACAATAGCTCGGGCGCTCAACCCAGTATTTCTCTCGCCTTATCTTGCATTTTCTTTTGTATTGTGTATTTCGGTTTGGACTATGCCTCTGCTTTTTCTTATAGGTACAACAGAAATGCAGGCTGCTTTCGCGCGGAGGCGTGCTAATGAGAAGGCAGAGGAAAAGAAACAAGATGCCCAGGAGGTAGCTGTTTAAAGAAAACCCTTATCGAGAAGGCTAGTGGAGAGTAAAACCGGGCTTACACCGAAGTGGCTGAGCCGAGTGAGGGGGGGTCATTACCTCAGTCTGCCGCAACGCCTCAATATCTCGAAAATTTAGAGGACTAAATCCTTTTGCGGCAACGCAAGCGTAGAGTGATGGTTGTGCCCGAGTCAAATTTGGTGAGCGACATCGAGGAGGGGTACCAACAGTTCACCAGACCACCGGTCCCTGCCCTATATAACCGAGTCAACACCTTCAGCCTCCAATGCTCCCTCCTCGACAATTCCTCGGGCCAACCTTTTTCTTGAGGGAGCTTCCCCTACCGGGGTCCGGCTTCTCTAGAACATGCTTTTTCCAGCAGAGGAGGCTTATCTGAAGGGCTCTCTCCCAACCCCAAAGCTTTTTGAGGGTTCCAACCGAATCTCTCTGTGCTCCCTTCAATCCTTTCACTTTATCTCTTTTTGTAAAAAAATCCTTTGCTGGACAGGGTGTTCAAATGCTGGTATAAGCCTTTGAAGAAGTAGCCGCAGTGGCTACGAAAGAAGCTGCTCGGGCTCGATTTACCTATAAACTTCATGGTCAACTCAAAGACGAACTAGCTCAGGTCCGGCTAGCTCATGAAAAGATGGTCACTAGCCTCCACACTGCTTTGGAAGCGGACAACCAGCTACTGTCAATGACCCAAGCAGACCTGGCAAAGGTCAAGGAAGATGTGAATGAGGGCCTTGCCCGGGAGGAAGCAATACAAGGGCAAATTTCTGCTTTGGAACTAAAGAGTAATTCTTTAGTTGAAGAAGTGAAGAACCAACAATCTCGGGCAATTGCTGCAGACACCACTGTGGCTATCTCCCTACATTCTCAGGAAGAATGGCGGACCTCCTTTCTTCATTCTCCTGAGTTTTAAGTTGAAAGGTCCACTACTCGTTTTTCTTAAAAAGTACTAGAATTTTTTTCTATTACTATATTAATTCTCGGCCGATACATATACATACATACATATATGTAAAGTATTTTCACTCCATTTTAAAATAAAACATACCAACTGTAATTGAAAATTCAAAAGAAGGAATTCAAAACATAAAATCGTCAAACGTTTTACCAAATCTAAATTTAGCAATATTTCAAAATAAAGCTAACTCTAACATCCTCTCAAAATCCACTCAAAAAGCATCATAAAATTTGTAAAAATAGTTTTCATAAATGCGGAAAAACTAGCGCTGGTTATAAACATAAAAAATTGTACATTAATTAAATGTTTTATAATATAAATTTATAGTTTTTGTTTTATTAAATGTTTAAATATTATATGTTTTATAATAAATTGCATAAAATATAAGTTGTTATATAATTATAAGTTTTTATTATTTTTACAGGTTCGATATAACAAGAATAACCTTGCCATTGCAAATGATTAAAATGATTCTTGGACCTGTAGAAAGTTGATGTTAATATTTACAATATTGGTGGCAAGCATGAGAAAAAAATCCTCTCACATTTGGGATCAAATTAAGCAATAAATAAAGTTAACAAAGGAGTGACAGTTTTACTACGCTCTAGCATTTTGACCATATCTCTCAAATTACTTGGTCAAATGGTAAAAACAAATACCACAATTCAAACAACTCAATTATCTACATGTTTTGTTTTGTGTGGAAAAAAAATTCGGATGAAATGATTTTCAAAAGTGATGTGTATGATGACATAATTTTTTGGAACACCAATGAAAACATATGTGTAAAAAAATAATATTTTATTTGTCGTTGTCTCACCAAATTTGGGTATAAATAGTGGTGCATTGTAATGTATTGAGATATCTTTCATTCTATAAACAAACCTTTGAGTTCATAATATCTCTCTCTTTGTTTTTCCTTTATTTATTCATTTAAATATAATTAGCATTGTAATTTCATATTCAAAATTTTATACTTTGAATATTGAGTAGCTAACTTCCCAAAGTTTAGATGAAAAAGTGAAACTCTTGGTATGATAATAAGGTTATTAAAAGATAATAATATATGTTTTATATTATTTAATCATTATTTATTGTTTATGTTATATTTATTTCTTTAAGCATTATTATACTCTACTTATAAGTGGCAGTTTTGATTTATTGTTGCTATATGTTACATTAAATTCTTGGAACAATTTAAATGTTAGTTTTGTTTTACCAACCATTTAAAGTGGATGTCTTGATTTATTATATATGAATATATCATAATATTAATTTATTGGCACCATTTAAATGTTAGTTTGGTTTTACCAACCATTTAAAGTGGGTGCCTTGATTTATGATATATTAATATATCATAATATTAATTTTTTGGTACCATTTAAATGTTTTTTTTGTTTTAGCAACCATTTAAAGTGGAACCTTGATTTAGTGTTTACAAATATATATATAGCACAATAAATACTTGACAACATTGATTAGTTTTGGTATATATTCTATACTTATAAGATAATAATATATAACATTATATAAATATGATTATTTGATATATTGAAATCATTTTATTAAGTGGATTTCAATAATGTTCATTAATATTAACTTTATTAAAATACCAAAAGTGGATCCTCTAATCTCAACTACTTAAATTAAAATTTGAACTATTAAAAATTACCAATTAAAGATTCAAACAATTAAAAGAAAAAAAACAAAACAAAAGGACATTGTAGTGGACTTTTAATTATCTTAGCTTCCATATGGATACGATATTCGGTCTCATAGAATTCTACTACTTGTGGACGAACTGCTCTTGGGAATGCAACAATCAAAGTCACATCAAGTTTTCGACGCCTTTGCCGGGGAAGTATAATTTAATTTCAAGTTTATTAAATTTTGTTTATAGTTTATTTTTCTTTCTTAGAATTATTATTGATTTTGTGTGTTTTTCTTCTTTTTCTTTTGCATTTGCTTGAGCATTTGGTCACGTACATTTAATGATCGACTCATTCGAAATAACCATTTTTTTCACTGAACATGGCGGAAGAACCCATTCAAAAAAATGAAGATGAAATTCAATCTCAACATGATCATGATAGACGAAGAACACTTAGAGATCACAAGAATTCTACACGTACTAGTACACCTCATGTCTAGTTTTCCCCCATGATGCATCTTATTTCAATTTTAAGCCTGATATTATCCAACTTTACCCAAATTTCATGGCTTAGATTCTGAAAATCCATACATGCATTTACGAGAGTTTGAAGAAGTGTGCAACACATAAAATGATCTAAATTGTAGCATGAACACCATTCGATTTAAGCTTTTTCTTTTTCTTTAAAAGATAAAGCTAAAACTTGGCTACAAAATCTTATATCGGGATCCATTCGAACTTTGGATGAATTGCAACAATAATTTTTGAAAAAGTTTTTTTCATATCACAGAACAAATTTTTTCAAAAGGCAAATCATAACTTTCACTCAAAAACAAGGAGAAACTTTTTATTAGTGATGGGATAGATATAAAAAATTGCTTAATCTTTGTCGACATCATAGTTCTGAAATTTGGAGAGTTGTTTCTCAATTTTATGAAGGCTTAACAACTAAAGATAGGCAAATGGTTGAATTTATGTGTAATGGAACATTTGAAGATAAAGATCCAAACGAGGGTATTGAGTATCTTGATTCATTAATTGAAAATGCTCAAAATTGAGACACTATAGGTACAATCGAACCATCTAACAAGATTCAATCTCCCACATTTGGTGGAGGTATGTACACCCTCAAGGATGAACATGATTTTCAAGCCAGATTTACCTCTTTGGCAAGAAAAGTTGTGTGGCGCCCGATTTAGGAATTCATACTTATTCCCTTACTAAGTGCCACATTTTCTACAATCTTTCTTTATTGAACTTCTAAATTTTATTTTTTTACCATTATTATTATTAGAAAGATATTGTAGATAAAAATTTAAATATTTTCTATTATAATTTAAAGATTATCTACAAATATTTACATTCTTATTTCAAATATGTACAATTATTTTACAGCGGAAGTTTAACATTCATATATATAATTATGTTACAGCGGAAGTTTAACATTCATTTATAAACAGATCGTCCCAACTTTCAAATGCTCTTATTTCAGCTTCAGCTATTTTCCTCTTGTTTCAATTAGGGGGTTCCTGTGTCTGGAAATTACAATAGACGAAAAGAAAACAGAGGGTTAAGTGTTTGAGGACTTAGTGAGTTTAAATTAGTATATAGCTTTTAAATAACACTTCATCATAATAATAGAAATAACAATTTAAATATTATGAATGATATGCAATGAAATAGTAGATAAATGAAAATTCCATAAATTAACATTGATAGCTCTAATTGAGCACTTTTTACGAGCCGGGTGAACCATTCTCTGGACCGAAATATTTGGTGCGCGTTGTTCAGATGAACCATATACCAGGGACTTTTGACCCGTTGTTCATTGGACACATTTTCCGGGCCGAAGCCACGTTGTCCATTGGACTCAATTTCCGAACCAAAATCCGTTTTCCATGACTCCATTCATTAATGGTATATCAATCTATTCATAAATATGCAAGAAAATATATCAGTAATTGAAATGAACTGTGGATGATATTTGAACATTAAATGCTATTGAAATTTCCAGGCCAAATGCCAAAGGCTTTAAAGGAAGAATGAATAGTAATTTCCTCACCTGATAACTTACAGTTTAGGCTTGATTAATAATCCGAATTGCTGGAGCAAGTCCTAAAAATATATTATGAATGATATTTCTATGTTAGAGTTTTAAAGTAACTAGCTGATCATTTTCAGATTATTTTTTGTTCAAAAT
The DNA here is from genome assembly GCF_012295235.1 of Primulina huaijiensis. Lineage (NCBI taxonomy): Eukaryota > Viridiplantae > Streptophyta > Magnoliopsida > Lamiales > Gesneriaceae > Primulina > Primulina huaijiensis. The sequence continues at coordinate 5,708,351 of NC_133309.1, forward strand.
TTAACCCGGTTGATTTTACTAAAGTTTCCAAAATTCATATTAATTAGAAGGTATATCCAAACATTACGAAAGTTGGCCAAAAAGTAGGGAATATCATCAAGAACGTTCGGCCGCCGGAAAATCGCCGATCCGGCGGCGCGTGAGATACACGCGCCGACTGTTCCGGGGCGTGGCTGGCTGTCTGACGCCTACGCGCGGCCAGAATTTTTTCACAATGCGTAACTTTTTATGATCTTGAATTCTTCTGTTGAAAGTTTTGTCAAATTCCTAACCGATCAATACCAGATTTAAATATCGTCCTATGGTGAACTAGGGTACTCTGGCATTCTGAAAATGTTAGTTCCGGCAATATTTTGGGATGACCAGTGGTATGTACCTCATCTACGCAACAAGAGGTACAACTTTGTTATTCAAGCCGACCTCTAGTTTGGTGTGTAGCTATAAGAAAAATGAGTGAAAAGTACCTAGCTTGAATACGGGATACCGTTGCCGTTTTGCGGAATGTCTTTGTTTGATTTTCTGGTTTTTGAGAAATCTTTTTGCGTCACCTCCAGTGCTATATTGCTTTATGATATGATGTGAATAGTTGGTGATTTATCGGGATTTTTCGGAAAGGGGTATAGCTTTTTCTTCTACTTTTCTTCTCTTTTTCCCTTGCCTCCTCCTTCCATTTCCGTCTCTTTCTTTCTTCGGCTTTGTTCTTCTCGGTGGATTGGAAAATGTCCAGGTATATATATAGCGAAAATTTCACGTTTATCTTTAATAATTTTATTATTAATTTATTATTATTATTATTTATTTATTAAATAGAAAAATGTTATGTTTATCCAAACTTAGTATTATTATATTCTTGTATCTAATTATGTATTGCACCTAATTATAATTTATCTTACATTGAACTTAATAATTATTGTACTTAATTACTTAACATATGTATTGAGCTCAATTATAATATTTTATTATATTTTATTATATTTTGAGTATTTGATTTTGGAATGAGAATCCCATAGTGCTTGATGAATTTTTAAGTGTATTGTGATGTATTTTAATGTATTTCTAGATACTTTGGACAAATAAAATTTGTACCGACAAATAATATGATAAAATTTTAAAACTGAAAATAGTAAAATTTATACTAACAAAACTGCATTTATGCACCTTTGTTTTTAGGGTGTCACAAGCTGAAGCACTTGAATTGAAAAATAATGCTCAATTAAAATCTATTCAAGAAATTGTGTGTCACAGTTGTGATATAAGTGATCATTCTGCAAAAGATTGTCTCACTTTGGCCTCTTTTAAAGAATGTCTCCATGAACAAGTCAATGTTTTGAATAATTTCAAAAGGCCAAATTTTGAACCATTTTCTCAAAGTTACAATCCTGGTTGGCGAAATCATCCTAATTTTAGTTGGAGGAATGATAATGTTGCACAATTTTCACAACCACATTTACAAAATCAACAAAATTTTCAGAATTATGCACCTTATGTTCCTCCACCTAAAAAGAATTTGGAAGATACATTGAATTCTTTCATTGCAAAGCAAGAGTCTACCAATACTCAAACTGCTCAAACCATGACAAATTTGAAAGATACTCTAGCTAAATTCGTATATGCACTTAATGTTCATGAAAAAGGTAATTTTCCTTCACAACCATAGCCTAATCCCAGAGATCATCATTCACAGACTGGAACTTCTGGAACTTAACCGATAGATCAGGTAAAATATGTTATTAATCTTCGCAGTGGTAAGGGTGTGGAAAAATCCATTCTTGAACCTTGTGAAGATGATGATAGATCAACTCCAAAGGGTAAGGAAGTGGAACCCATAACTTGCAAATAGAAGATTCAACAGACAGTGCCACCACCATTCCCTCATGTAAAAGTAAATATTCCTTTATTAGATAGATGCAATAAAGCAGGTACCATCATATGCTAAATTTTTGAAAGACTTGTGCACTGTGAAAAGAAAATTAAATTTGAAAAAGAAAGCATTTTTAGCCGAACAAGTAAGTGAAATCATTCAAAATAATAATAATTTGAAATACAAAGACCCTGGTTGTCGTACTATTTTATGTATTATTGGAGAACAAAAGATTAAAAAAGTCTTCCTTGATCTTGGAGCTAGTGTGAATTTACTTCCATATTCATTTTATCAAGAACTCAATCTAGGCGAGTTAAAACCTACATCGGTAACACTTTTACTTGCCGATAGATCTGTTAAAGTGCCAAGAGGCATGGTAGAAGACATGTTGGTCTAAGTTGATAACTTTGTATATCCCGTCAATTTCATAGTTTTAGATACACAACCTATCGAAGCTTGTAATGCAATTCCTGTAATTTTGGGTCGTCCATTTTTAACAACTTCTAATGCTCTAATAAATTGCAGCAATGGAATAATGAAGTTGTCATTTGGTAACATGACCTTGGAGCTTAATGTTTTTAATCTTTGTAAGAAACCACATGACAAAGGAGATGAAAGTGAAGACGAAAATCTTATTGAAACTCTTGTGGAAGAAAACATAAAAAAGGGAGTCCTCGTGACCAATTAAATATTTGTTTAACTGATACTGTTAAAGAAAATATTGAAATTGATCTTGATGATTTTATCAGGTATCACCCGTCACTAGGATCAGAGAAAGAATTTGAGGCAAAATATGAGAACAAAGATGAACCACCCATATTGGAGTTAAAACCCTTGCCAGAAGAATTGAAGTATGCATTCCTTGTAGAAGATGAAAAATATCCGGTAGTAATTTCTTCAAAACTAGCAAGTGATCAAGAAGGTAAATTAGTTGATATGCTTAAAAGACATAAAAATACAATTGGTTGGACACTAAAAGATCTCAAGAGTATTAATCCACTAATTTGCACTCACAAAATTCAATTAGAAGAAAATGATAAAACATCTCAACAACCACAAAGGAGATTAAATCCACACATGAATGATGTTGTGAAAATTGAAGTTCTCAAACTGCTTGATGTTGGAATTATCTACCCTATTTCTGATAGTAAGTGGGTAAGCCCAACAAAAGTAGTTCCAAAAAAATCTGGCATCACAGTGATAAAAAATGAAAAAGGTGAATTGCTATCAAATCGAGTCCCATCTAGTTGGCGGATGTGTATTGATTATAGAAAATTAAATGATGCCACTAGAAAAGATCATTTTTCACTACCAGTTTTGGATCAAGTTTTAGAAAGAATAGCAGGTCATCCCTACTACTGCTTTCTTGATGGATATTCAGGCTATTATCAAATTTCCATTGTACACGAAGATCAAGATAAAACTATATTCACATGTCCTTTTGGAACATTTGCATTCAGAAGGATGCGATTTGGTTTATGCAATATCCCAGCAACATTTCAAAGATGCATGCTAAGCATTTTTAGCGACATGGTTGAAAATTGTTTGGAGATTTTCATGGATGATTTAACTGTTTTTGGGAATACATTTGATAATTGCCTTGAAAATTTGGAAAAAGTTTAAAAAGATGCAAGGAAAAAGGTCTTATTTTAAATTGGAAAAAATTTCATTAAATTACTACTTTTGGGATTGTTTTGGCACATGTTGTATCATTTCATGGAATTGAATTTGATAAAGCAAAAGTTAATGTTATTTCCAATTCACCCCCTCTAAAAATCATTAAAGAAATTCGCTCATTTTGGGGACATGCTGGATTTTATAAGAGGTTTATAAAGGACTTTAGTTTAATCTCCAAACCCATTTGCAACCTCTTAACAAAAGACACTGCATTTGAGTGGACTCAAAAAATGCTTTTGATAAAATTATTTTACATTTAACATCAGCTCCTATCATGCAACCTCCTGATTGGTCTTTACCATTTGAAATCATGTGCGACGGGAGTGATTATGCAGTCGGTGCAGTATTAGGTCAAAGAAGAAACGGTAAGTCTTATGTGATATACTACGCAAGTAGAACTTTAAACAATGTTCAAATGAATTACTACACAACTGAAAAAGAACTACTTGTTGTAATATTTGCATCAGATAAATTTCGTTCTTATTTGATTAGATCAACGACTAATGTGTTTACTGATCATTCTTCTATTAGATATTTATTGACCAAATAGGATGCAAAGCCACGACTGATAACATGGATTTTATTGCTTCAATAATTTGACATTGTGATCAAAGATTAAAAAAGAACCGAGACTGTCGTAGCCGATCATTTATCGAGACTAGTAACAGGATCATCTTGTGAAATGACACCAATTAACGATAATTTTCCTGATTAACATCTATTTTCAGTTACGACTACACCTTGGTTTGCTAACATAGTAAATTTTCTTGTGACAGGAAAAATACCACCGCAATGGAGTTCCCAAGATAAAAAAAATTTTGACTGAGGTAAAAAACTTTTATTGGGATGATCCGTATCTGTTCAAGTATTGTCCAGATCAAATTTTTCAACTTCGTATACCCGACAATGAGGTAAGTAGTGTCATTAAATTTTGTCATTCAGAAGCATGCAGAGGACATTTTTCTTCGAAGAAAACGGCTGAAAAAATCTTGCAGTCTGGATTTTATTGGCCGAATTGATTTAAAAACACCCACAAAATCTGCAAGATCTGTGAAAATTGTCAAAAATTGGGTGCGATTTCAAAATAAACATGATGCCTTTGAATCCTATTATTGAAATTGAAATCTTTGACTGTTGGGGAATTGATTTTATGGGACTTTTTCCACCGTCGTTTGGATACTTGTATATTTTAGTTTCAGTTGATTATGTTTCAAAATGGATATAGGCAATTCCATGTCGAAGAAATGAGCATAAAATCGTTATCAAATTTTTGAAAGAAATTATTTTTAGTAAATCTGGAATTCATCGAGCCATGATAAGTGATGGGAGAACTCACTTTGTTAATAAACCATTTGCTTCATTAATGAAAAAATATAGTATTACTCACAAAGTAACTACTCCTTATTATTTTCAAACAAATGGACAAGTCGAATTAGCTAATAGGGAGATAAAGCTAATTTTGGAACAAACTATTAACCCAAATAGAAAAGATTTGTCTCTGAGACTTAATGATGCACTTTGGGCATATCGAACAACTTTTAAAACATCATTGAATATGTCTCCTTATAGGTTGGTTTACAGAAAACATTGTCATTTGCCTGTCGAATTGGAAAATAAAGCTTATTGGACGATCAAAACTTTTGATTCAAGCATAGATGATGACAACAAATTGCGCAAATTGTAACTTAATGAACTTGATGAACTCAGAAATGACGCGTATGAGAATTCAAGGATTTATAAAGCAAAAATCAAATCATTTCATGATAGAACAATTCTTATAAAATCATTTGAGATTGGTAAAAAAATTTTGCTTTATAATTCTCGACTTCACATATTCCTAGGAAAATTACGATCAAGATGGATAGGCCCATATGTTGTAAAAAATTCGTATCCTTATGGAGCTGTGGACATTGAAAATCCTAAAATTAGTGATGTTTTTAAAGTAAATTGACAAAGGCTTAAACCATTTGTAGAAAATGAAAACTTTCAAGAAGATTTAGATTTTATTTCCCTTTCCGATCCATGAGTTTTTGTGTTGCATTCAATTTTGTTTGTTTTTATTTGAGGTTTCATTAAATTTTTTATTTTCCCGATTAACGGTACTCCGTGTCTCTCATAATCGGTTAAATCAGTCTCCCACAATTGCTGATACAAAAAAAATAAAATAAAAATCTTTTATTTTCTTTTTAAAAATGGATGAAATTCTCTAAATATTTTCCCTATGTTTATAAAAATGTTCTGAGACAAATTTGTGCAGGAAGGTGTGAAAGATTGAGATTTCTAATGCAAAAAAGAATTCCAAAAGATATTCTTCTTGTAATAGAAGTTAAGGTCCGATTAGGAGGAGAAGTTCCACAATCATTGCTCATTCGGTATTTTCCTGGATTACGAAAAACCATTTATGCGAAAAAACGAAGGGCCAAAAGATTATGGGTTTGTCATAAGTGTGCAAGATGGACTTCTGACAAACGATGCAGATCTTTGGGATGTGTTTCCAATAACAGAGAAGATAAAATTGGTTTCATTAAGAATAGGTTGAGTAAGAGTTTTTAGATAACATCTTATTGACTCTTGAGACGCATTCTAGTGGACACATGTATATTTAACTTCTTCGTTTGTGGAAAAAATTCCAAGATGAGCGTCATCATAATAGTCTTGGGAATCCCACTAAAAAAGATCATGTTTGTCAATTTATATGAAAATTGGATGGGAAGTATATCCTCGACTCATAGAAGGAGTTGAAGACATTTCTGGACGTAAAACCAGAGGAAAATTGTGAGCCACAATCACACAACTGTCTATGTGAGGGCCCGTGCACTTAATTAATATTTAATTATCAAACAACAAGGATTAATTGGTGTAAACAGCGAACACGAGTTTAAAAACGTTCATTAGGGCCTACAGAAATTTCGGCATGACCTCCCCGTAAGTAGGACATCCCAAAAATCTCAAAACACAACAACAATAATATACGCTCGAAAATAACATCAAGTTCACAATCAACCACACAAACATCCTACAGCCGCACTGGCCAGGACTAGACACGACATACCACAATTAAAATCCCAAACAACATAAAAAAATATCACCATACAGCTACACAGGGCATCTCCCTGGCAAATGTATCAAACCAGCATAATATATATAAATATCTGAGAACTCTGACACAAACCGACTCACTACTGGGTACCACTCGCTGACGCTCCACCAGACGCGTCAAATCCCCTGGAATGACCTGCTATGGCATCAAAAACAACCACAACATAAAAAGAAACAGGGGTCAGACCCCAGTACGACAAACCAGTAAAATCACGACGTATATAAAAGATATGTAATAATACCAAGTAAATGCAATGATATGCGATGCACGAATGGTAACAATGGAATAACGGATACCAAATGGAGTCCAAACGAATAGCATCATCAACAGTAACAGTGGCCACCCGTGCCAGGAATGCAGCATCAAATCGCCGCTCGTCCATGCACGTAGCATCGGGAATGCGAGTAGCTAAGTCGCTCGTCCCTAGCTGTCATCTGGGAATGTGGCTAATCCTAACCCACTCGTCCCTCTGATGACTCAATATATCTCAACAGAATCAACATAAATCGCCGTCAAAGAAGTCAAGGCTCAATATGTTATGTCAATATAATTTATGCATGAATGCATCAAAATAAACATTCAAAGCACGTAATAGCAAACAACATTCACCGAATATTCTTACACGCCAATATAAGCGTCATAATAATATAGGTTTGAGCGTACCTCAATTACAACTTACAATACCACGGTAAATTCTTAAGGACTTCCTGATGAACTCGTCCAACGATAAAACCTACAATATACATTCGCTATACACTTCAATACAATGCATTCCAAACGACTAAACCAAAATAAATCGGCTCGGTTAAAATTCGAAATCCGGGCAGCCTATATAAACCTTATACAATCTGAATTCAAGCTTAATACCTCAATAAACGAAACTAGAATGCACAACGGTAATTTCGCAAAGATGGCTCGCCGGAAAATGTCGCCGGAAACACTGTTCACGATCTGAAAAACGAGCTGGAAATTAGGGGAAAGCTTAGTACTTTACTATACAAACTAATCCACCAAAATACCACTAAGAATTGAAGCCGAAAATCTTACCTAGAACCGAATCGAAGCTCACGCACAGTGCTGGAAAACAGGACCGATCGAGCTCGTAACCTTCCAATTCAAGGTAGGAAAGACTCTAATATACTGGAGGAAGAAGATTGCTACGCCGCTACACTAAAAATCTGGCCGTTGTGAGCATCGCACGCTTGCTGCAGAAGAAGGAGAAAGGCGACAGGCAAGGCTGGAGAAGAGTTTCTGGATTTTGAGCGTACTGATTTCTATCAAATGGGTTTGGGTATTTAAAATTAAATGGTAATGGGCTGGGCCTAGTTTAGGTATTGGGCCTCACAGTCTATATGCATGTGTGTCATTATTGTTTTTACTGTTTATTCTACTTATAGTTGTGACCCATAGTTTTGTCATGATAACATATTACCACTACCCCTATAAAATCTCTCATCTTTCTCTCTATTTTTGCAGAACAAAAAGAAAATAAAAAAAAGGCTAGATCCTCTGCACAAACATTAAAAAATATTTTTGTATTTTGTGGGTCGAGTCTTTGAAAAAATGAATTGTTTATAGAAGCAGCGAATAATCTTGGAAAGATATTGGCTGAGAGAAAAATTCACTTGGTATTTGTGGGAGGTAATATTGGGTGAATGAGATCTGATTCAACATCTACTCATCTTGGAGGTAGTCAGGTTTTGGGTATTATTTCTACAGCTTTAGCTGAAGGAAATATTGTAGGTGTTACGATTGGGGAGGAATTAAAAGTTTCTTCTATGTACGAAAGAATCACCATAATGATTGAAAATTCTGATGTCACTACCAGGTGGTTTTTGTATGTTAAAAGAAATTTTTCACCCTGTTTCTTGGGCACAACTTAATATCCATAATAAACTTGTGGGCTTGTTGAATATCAATAATTATTATGACAGTTTGTTGACATTTCTTGATAAAATTGTGGAACAGAATTTCTCTTTAGAAAATTCACTACGGATGCTCATCTCTGCTTCGACTGCTGGCCAATTAATTGATGATTTGGAAGCTTTTGTTCATAAGTCTGATACGATGATAACAAAGATCAACTGATCTCAATCAAGCAGTAAGAAAAGAAAGTTGGATCATTGATTCAAAAGTCGTGGATTGATTTGTTTTTGTTCCAGTTTGGTATCTTCAATAAAATTTCAGTTGATATCTCTTTCGTTATGTACTCTTGATTGGTAGTTATTTTGACATTAGGGACAATGTCATATTCTGACTGAGGGAGAAAAAAAATTTTAAAAAATATTATTTTAAAATAAAATCAGGTTTATTGTTTGTATCTTAGTAATTTTTGGAAAATATCATACATTACATGTTTGAAAGGTTTAAATTAGAAAATGTATTAATCTATCTAATGATATTTAAATTTTTATTTGGAAAAAAGTCAATTTTAATATTATGATCACTCTAAAACTATGATTTATGAAATCTTTTTGAGTGATTAACCATTGTGATAAGATCAGTTATTAAAGTATATGGCCCAAGATATACCTTATAAGAGTGCCTAAAACTTAAAACTCACACATATTTTGTGAGTGAGTGGAAAGGACTGAGAAAACAGTTTTCGAGCCTTTGTTGATCATTAGAGTGACTATCTATTGTTTAGTTCTTGAATTATTATTTTGAAAAAAAAAATAGATATTTCATGGGAAAAAAATGTTGAAGATCTATGTAATTTTAAAGTTATATGCTACGACCCAATTATCTCTCATATATAAAAAAATGAAGAAAAAAATTGAAAGAGAAAAATATATTGTACAAATTAAATAAATATGTGGTCAAAGAGCATAAACTTAGTCTGGTTCCATGATGTTATAATAAAAAAATCAGGAAAAATATATATATAATAATAAGAATAACTAGATTTTGAATCAATGGATTTCCTATCTTTTGATTAATTTTGCTCATTTGTCTGTCAGCATTCTGTAAACCATTTTCTTGAGTATTTATCTGTATTACAACTTCATAAGAGAAATCGTTCCCATGAATTGAAACATTTATTAACCTGTGAGGATATGAAGTTGAGAATCTTATTAGGAATTTCTGAAGGCCGTGTACATTTAATTACCTGAAAATAAGCTTTGAATTGATTAGCTCGGATTATTTAATAAATTATAATTATGATGATCTTGATATAACTTTGACAATTTTCAACTTTAATTTAAACACTTGGATAGTTTCATTTACATTTCTATTTAAATTAATCAATATATTTTGTATTGCTATTAACACTTAAATTGCTAGGGACTAGCATTAAGCTGGTTGGGGGTGTGATAAACATAAAAAATTGTACATTAATTAAATATTTTATAATATAAATTTATAGTTTTTGTTTTATTAAATGTTTAAAAATGATATGTTTTATAATAAATTGAATAAAATATAAGTTGTTATGTAATTATAAATTTTTACTATTTTTATAGATTCGATAAAATAAGAATAAACTTGCAATTGCAAATGATTAAAATGATTCTTGCACTTGTAGAAAGTTGATGTTAATATCTACAATATTAGTGGCAAGCATGAGATAAAAATCCTCTCACATTTGGTATCAAATTAAGCAATAAATAAAGTTACCATAGGAGTGGCAGTTTTACCATGCTCTAGTATTTTGACCATATCTCTCAAATTACTTAGTCAAATGGTAAAAAAAATAACACAATTCAAACAACTCAGATATCTATATGTTTTGTTTTATGTGGAAAAGAAAATTCGGACGAGAAGATTTTCAAAAGTTATTTGAATTAAAATAAAATTTCTTGGAACACAAAAGAAGACTTATGTCTAAAAAAATAATATTTTATTTGTGGTTGTCTCCCCAAATTTGGCTCTAAATAAGGGAGCATTGTAATGAATTGAGATATCCCTCATTCTATGAACAAATCTTTGAGTTCATAATATTTCTCTCTTTATTTTTCCTTTATTTCTTCATTTAAATATAATTAGCATGTTAATTTCATATTGAAAGTTTTATACTTTGAATAATGAGTAGCTAATTTTCCAAGGTTGAGATGAAAAGGTGAAGCTCTTGGTATGATAATAAGGTTATTAAAAGGTAATAATATATGTTTTATATTTTTTAATCATTATTTATTGTTTATGTTATATTTATTTCATTAAGCAATTTTATACCGTACTTATAAGTGTGAGTTTTGATTTATTGTTGCTATATGTTACACTAAATTTTTGGAACCATTTAAATGTTAGTTTGGTATTACCAACCATTTAAAGTGGATACCTTGATTTATTATATATGAATATATCATAATATTAAATTCTTGGAACCATTTAAATGTTAGTTTGGTACTACCAACTATTTAAAGTGGATGCCTTGATTTATTATATATCATAATATTAATTTTTTTGTACCATTTAAATGTTAGTTTGATTTTACCAATCATTTAAAGTGAGAACCTTGATTTAGTATTTACAAATATATATATAGCATAATAAATACTTGACAACATTTATAAGTTTTGGTATATATATTCTATACTAATATGATAATAATATATAACATAATAAAAATATGATTATTTAATCTATTGGAATCATTTTATTAAGTGGATTTCAATAATGTTCATTAATGTTAACTTTATTAAAATACCAAGAGTGGATCCTCTAATCTCAACTACTTAAATTAAAATTTGAACAATTAAAAATTACCAATTAAAGATTGAAACAATTAAAAGAAAAAAAAACAAAACAAAAGAACATTGTAGTGGACTTTTAATTACCTTAGCTTCCCTGTGGGTATGATATTCGGACTTATCGAATTATACTGCTTGTGGACAACCTGCACTTGGGAGTACAACAATCAAAGTCACATACGCTGGTCCTCGGGCTTCAGTCCAGTAAGACCAACCATCAAGACCCTCAACATCAATATCGGGCTCACCTACATCGATCACACCTAGTGAGTCTATTGACTCAGGAAACCATAACTATAATAAGGAGTAATACATATACAATCACCTGCAACAGTGATATTAATTTTACATAATATAACATTTCATGACCATGCATAAACATAAACATTTTCTTTTTTTCATAAACATATTCCATTTCATCATATACGTATATGTTTTCCTTTTCGTTGAATTCAGATCGTTAATTGTGATTTTTTCTAACTTTCGTTGACACTAGACCATCTCAAATAATTATTTAAGCTTAAATTAATTTTTTTATATTTTTATTTGGCATAAATTCATGGTTTTCTATTTATTTCGTAAATATTAATTCATAGAGCATTTTAATTCTTAATTAATTAAAACTTCAATATTACATTCAAAAATTTTAAACATAGACTTTTTATTTCGTAATTTACCCTTGTGAGCCATGAGCTACCCCCGTGGACCCACGGTTCGACCCTTTAGCCATTAAACCCTAAGAACCGAACCCTAACCCTTTCCCTTGAGCCATCTCTCGTTTCCCTCCAACTTCACCCGAGCCACCCCCGAGCCAGCCTGAAACGTCTACTTAATTGTTTTCTTAAATCGTGCAAAAATATTTTTTTTCCAAACCTCACTTAGCATTCGACCGAACCATAAAATATTTTTTACATTATTTTAAAATAAGTCAACCGACTATAATTTGAAAACCAAAGGAATTAATTTACCATAAAATTATCCAACATTTTTTCTAAACCTAAAAATAACATTTGAAAAGTATAGCTCATACTATAACCTCTCAAAAACCACTCTTAAATAAATAAATAAAATTCATAAATATATTTAACGTAACTCGAAATCATAAACCATAATTAGTGCGGAAAACTAGCGTCGGTCCTCGGGTTATGTGCACCTTCAGTCAAGCCAAGTCAACCATCAAGACCTCCATAAATATATTTATCATAATCATCTGCATCAATCACACCTAGTGAGTGTAACGACCCATTATAGGCCCAGTGGACTGCCCATACGGCCCACTGCCCCAATCGACCCAAGGCTATCCCGATCTTGGGCTCTGCTCTATTTGCCTTTGCCCATCTATGGAACTCTTCCCTCACGGGCTTTCCATAGCCGTCGTATGGGTTACTCATAGGACTCTCCACACCAGGTTGGTGGAGTGATACCTCCCCAAGTCTCGAACCCATGACCTCCTGGCTTAAGTACATAGTTCAAAGAGACTTGGTACCAATTGAGCTACTTTATTGTAACGACCCAAGGCTATCCCGATCTTGGGCTTTGATCTATGGTATGGGCCTTGGCCCATCTATGGAACTCTTCTCTCACGGGCTTTCCATAGGCATCGTTACCCATAAGCTACTCCAGCCCATGCACTGGAGTTTGTACCTCCCCAGACTCGAACCTGAGATCCCATGGCTGGTACCAATTGAGCTAGCTCCATTGGTACCAGACTTGTGCTGAGTATCTATATATCCATGTGATCTCAGGTTCGAGTCTGGGAAGGCACAGACTCCAGTGCATGGGCTGGAGAGTTCTATGAGTAACCCATACGACGCCTATGGAAAGCCCGTGAGGGAAGAGTTCCATAGATGGGCCAAGGCCCATAGAGCAGAGCCCAAGATCGGGATAGCCTTGGGTCGATTGGGGCAGTGGGCCGTATGGGCGGTCGACTGGGCCTGTAATGGATCGTTACAGTGAGTCTAAAGACTCAACACACCATAATCTTGATAACAAGTACTACATATACAAATAACATACAACAATGAAAAATACTTGTACTTAAAATATTGTTTTCATGAAGATGCATAAACTTTAAACAATAACATTTTCGTAAATATTTTCATGATGCATAAACTTTAAATAAAACATTTTCATAATGATGTATCAACTTTAAATAATAACATTTTTATAAACTTTTTCATATCAACATAAACATATTCATAAATATATTCATATTCATATTCATATTCGTATTCGTATGCATATTCATGTTTGTTGAATTCATATCGTGATTGTGACTCTTCTTCTTAATCGTATTGGGGCGATGGATCCATCTAGGGAAAACCACAGTACTGGGCGGCGGGGGCACCAGCGACACTCTCACATGTCAACTGGGCCTTGGCCAACGTATTAACATATTCGTTTTCGTATTTGTATTCGTATCCGTATCCAAGGAAACACGATCGTCGGGCTCCCACTGAGACCATAACCCTCACGATATCTCCAACATGTAGTAGTCACAATCCCTTTACATCCTTCAACATGTTATCATCACTTAATAAAAATAATGCATATACATATCGTTTTATTTTTGAAACCAAGCATGCAACATATCTTTTAAATCTCCAATTTAAATCATAAAAATCCATAAACTTTTAAAATAAACGTTTCATCATATAAAGCCATAAACATTTTAAAATAAACATTTTAACATCATAAACGTTTGAAATAAACATTTAAATCATAAACGTTTAAAATAAACATTTTAACATAAAAATCCATAAACATAAAAATTCCATAAACATTTAAAATTGACATATTAACATATAAAAATTCAGAAACATTCATAATCATTTAAAATAATCATATTAGCATGTAAAACAGCATTCAGGACACTGCCATGACGTTTACTAATTTTTAGATGTGAAAAGACCGTTTTACCCCCGGACGTAAAATTTAACGTTTTCTACTTTTTCTTAATTCCATTGACTCTAATATGTCCCAAATAATTATTTAAGCTTACGTGAATTTTCTAATATTTTTATTTTGCTTAAATCGAGAACTTGTAAATTAATCTTTAAACATAACATATTAACGCGTTTTAATCACGAATTAAACCAACACTTAATATAAAATTCCCAAATTTAAAACATAGACTTATAATAATTTATTGAGCTTAAATAAAATTTTTCATAGTTTTAAAAAGCTTAAAAATAGACGTTTCAATTAATTCGTTAATTAACGTTTCGTGCGGCGATAAAATCCCGGATAAATATAAAACTCGTTATTTTGATCTCAAACTTATAACATATATAGTATTTTAATTATTTATTGTACCCTTCCAAGTTATGAGCCACACCCGTGGACCCATGGTTCAATTTTTGTCTTTATTATTTTCGTTTTTGACACATCGACGAATACGCCGAGCCATTTCCCAATTTACTCGAGCCACGCCCGAGCCACCTTGAACCAAAACCTAGCAAACCCACCTATGGACCCAACTAACCAAGCCCAGCCTGAAAAACCAGCCCTAGCCTGCTCAAAAACATCCTGGAACTCTACCTAAAATTCTGCACGTGTGTAAGTTTGTAGTGTCCTTATTGTATTGGGACTCCTAGCCGCTTAGGACTCTACCAACCCTTAACCACCGAACCAACATGACCCTAACTGACCCTGGACCATGCCCAGACAAACCCAAGCCCTGGACGCGAGCAGCAATCTTCTTGAGCGAGACAGCAGCTTCGCGTGCACCATGCTGCCTTGTGCTTACTCATGTTTTGCTCGAGCCAGCAGCCACCCAAGGCTCACCAGCCCCTAGCCCAGCCCTTGTGCACCCTCCTAGGATGCTAAGGACCAAGCCTAGCCCAGCCCAAATCCCCAGGCCAAGCCCCTTCTTTCCTCCACAAGCTGCACCCCGCGCTACCCCTTGCTGAAATTCTCTGGTGGCGTAGGACTCCTCCCCAGCCCATGGTCTCGAGTCCTAGCGTGGCTAGGACTTTTCCCCTGACCCACACATGACCCTAGCCCAGCCTGGTCCAGCCAACACCAAGCCATGCATCACCTTTCCCCTTATCCGAACACACAGCCCCCACAACATTCACTTGGGTCCAGCTTTGTTCTCTTTTTTATTTGCACGTTTTTAGTTTGTTTTAAGACCTCTGAACTTGTGTAAAACTTGCCCCTTAACATCTTAATTCATGGCAGGCCTTTCCACAACAATAAAACATGATTTTGGAATTAAATAACACAAGTTTGAAACCTATATGCACATAGTTACGAAATTTCAATTGTGTGTCATGTTTTTTTCAAATAACGATCAAATAAATATTATGGTGTGATAGATGTTTGAAAGAAAGAAATATAGCGTGCCTTTGCGTTTTTAACGCACGATTATTCGTTGACGATGACGAAGAACGGGGCAAGAACCTTGGCATGAAATCCTTAGAAACTCCTCTTTGAAACTTTCGAAGTTTTCTTTCAAATTGTGGTAAGTGGGTGCCGTGTGATGTTGGAAGAGTTTTGGGTGCAAAATTCTGAATTTGGGCGTGAATAATATGGTTTAGTGGGGAGGGTTTTAATATAATTTATAGTTAATCAATCACTAATCAGGCTTAGGCCCATTAAACATATAATTAGACCAATTAGTGCTTAATTAGGATTTAAGTAAAATATTAAAATAGTTTTGGTAAATAAAGTTAGTGATTTTATTAGCCGGGTTGTCATAAATTTCTTATTTTTGTTGAAAAATCAATACCGATAAAAATTACATCTCGGTTTATAAAATCACCTCAAAACCCCTTATTTTCAAAAATAAGAAAAAACGTCATCCTTAATTTTAATAATTAAAAATAATTGTTTAATAAAAACATTTTATATTTTTCAACCCTCAGTCTCCGTTCCTCGATCGCAACTCGAATAACCTTAAAAATACATTTTAATGCAACCATGTAGAAAAATATATTTTAAAACATGTCAATATGCACCACATAATTAATTCATGCAATTAAAACATTTAATTAAAATACAAAGGAATTTAATAACTCGTGCATGTGGTTCGCGTGGACTTTTTAAATTTTCGGGGCGTTCCAATATTCCCCCCTTAAATTGAATTTCGTCCTCGAAATTCGCTTATCCTTGATAACCCTAAGTTTAGACTTAGTTCTAGTATCCCAAAAATTCACGCTTCCGCTGCGCTATCCTGATAAAACTTAAGTTCTAGAATGTCCTTACGTCTCCATGATCCCAATTAAATTTACCTTCTAAATCCTTATTTGCAAATCGCAACTTAAAATGACCCATACTAACTAAGTGTTACTATTATAACCTAGAATTTCAACCTTTTTTTATACAATTCCCAATATTAAAGATGGATGACCATACTTATCGTATATTATTTTCCTTATATTATACCCAAAATGTTCATCAACTTATCATATTTAAACCTTAAAATCCCAAACGCATCCGCCACGCTTAGATTTTCAAGCCTAATATCGAATCATTCTCAAGAACCCTTGATTAACATTCAATATAACAATATAACCAAGATATCCCAAGGTTCTAAATATTCTTACAAGTCTAAATCATCAAAAATTCCTATCAATTAAACCATCAAATTATCGCTTATTGCTAAATTAGTCCCCAATTTCATTAACAATTACAAAATAAATTCTTAATTTCTCCAAAAATTATCCTAATTGGTCCTTAATTTCAAAAAACTTACAGTTAACTCATAAGTTCTCGATATTCTTAATTTTCTTCTAAAGTTTTCCTATGACATAATTTCAAAAATTTAAACTTATTTACCCAAAAATTAATTCTCATAATCAATCTTATCTTTTCATTAAAATTTAACATCCCAATTTATACATTTCTATACTCCCAAAGTCGTTGCAATCCTCGAATAATTATTACTTATGAGCAATTCCCAAAACTTAATTCAACTAGTAACCATGAGTTATCAGTATTTTCTTAAAAAATCTACGTGTCCCGAAGACATTCATAATATTCACGATTAACTTAAGGCCCAAAAAGTAGGATGTCAATACTAAAACCCAAAAATCAACATAGTCCAATTCCACTACGAAGCCAACAAGTGTTGAAATCAAATAGTTTCTTGTTTCATATCGTATCACGTATAAAATTCTAGAGTATATAAATAATATATTATCATAAAGCTATTAAACATGTGACGTAAACATATAATTATGCAGGTAACATCATAAAATCATATAAATCATGTAAACTTACAAATTTGAGGCTTAACGACTGAGCTTCCCGGCGCTGATGGTGACACAACCTTTTACAGAACCATTGCTCTGATACCAACTGAAATGTATGCTTAATCGTTTTCTTAAATCGTGCTAAATTTTTTTTTTCCAAACCTCACTTAGCATTCGACCGAACCATAAAATATTTTTGACATCATTTTAAAATAATTCAACCAACTATAATTTGAAAACCAAAGGAATTAATTTAGCATAAAATTATCCAACATTTTTTCTAAACCTCAAAATAACAATTTAAAAGTATAGCTCATACTATAACCTCTCAAAAACCACTCATAAATAAATAAATAAAATTCATAAAATATCTTTAACGTAACTCGAAATCATAAACCATAATTAGTGCGGAAAACTAGCGTCGGTCTTCGGGTTATGTGCACCTTCAGTCCAATTAAGTCAACCATCAAAACCTCTATAAATATATTTATCATAATCACCTGCATCAATCACACCTAGTGAGTCTAAAGACTCAACACACCATAATCTTGATAACAAGTACAACATATACAGATAACATACAACAGTGAAAAATACTTGTACTTAAAATATCGTTTTCATGAAGATGCATAAACTTTAAACAATAACATTTTCGTAAATATTTTCATGATGCATAAACTTTAAATAAAACATTTTCATAATAATGTATCAACTTTAAATAATAACGTTTTCATAAACTTTTTTATATCAACATAAACATATTCAAATTTATAAATATATCCATATTCATATTCATATTCATATTCGTATGCATATTCATGTTTGTTGAATTTAGATCGTGATTGTGACTCGTATTCTTAATCGTATTGGGGCGATGGATCCATCTAGGGAAAACCACAGTACTGGGCGGCGGGGACACCAACGACACTCTCACCGGTCAACTGGGCCTTGGCCAACGTATTAACATATTCGTATTCGTATTCGTATCCAAGGAAACACGATCGTCGGGCTCCCACTGAGACCATAACCCTCACGATATCTCCAACATGTAGTAGTCACAATCCCTTCACATCCTTCAACATGTTATCATCACTAAATCAAAATCATGCATATACATATCGTTTTATTTTTGAAACCAAGAATGCAACATATCTTTTAAATGTCCAATTTAAATCATAAAAATCCATAAACTTTTAAAATATATGTTTCATCATAAAAAACCATAAACGTTTTAAAATAAATATTTTAACATCATAAACGTTCGAAATAAACATTTAAATCATAAACGTTTAAAATAAACATTTTAACATAAAAATCCAAAAAATAAAAATTCCATAAACATATAAAATTGACATATTAACATATAAAAATTCATAAACATCCATAATCATTGAAAATAATCATATTAGCATATAAAACAGCATTCAGGACACTGCCATGACGTTTACTAATTTTTAGGTGTGAAAAGACCGTTTTACCCCTGGACGTAAAATTTCACGTTTTCTACTTTTTCTTAATTCCATTGACTCTAATATTCCCAAATAATTATTTAAGCTTACATGAATTTTCTCATATTCTTATTTTGCTTAAATCGAGAACTTTTAAATTAATCTTTAAACAGAACGTATTAACGCGTTTTAATCCCGAATTAAACCAAAACTTAATATAAAATTCTCAAATTTAAAACTTAGACTTTTAATAATTATTTGAGCTTAAATAAAATTTTTCGTAATTTTATAAAGCTTAAAAATTGACGTTTCAATTAATTCGTTAATTAACGTTTCGTGCGGCGATAAAATCCCGGATAAATCTTAAACTCGTTATTTTGATCCCAAACTTATAACATAGTATTTTTATTATTTATTGTACCCTTCCAAGTCATGAGCCACACACGTGGACCCATAGTTCAATTTTAGTCTTTATTATTTTCGTTTTTGACACATCGACGAACACGCCGAGCCATTTTCCAATTTACTCAAGCCACGCCCCAGCCACCTTGAACCAAAAC
This sequence comes from Primulina huaijiensis, assembly GCF_012295235.1. Lineage (NCBI taxonomy): Eukaryota > Viridiplantae > Streptophyta > Magnoliopsida > Lamiales > Gesneriaceae > Primulina > Primulina huaijiensis. The sequence continues at coordinate 5,727,885 of NC_133309.1, forward strand.
CTAGCCAACCAACCTAGGGACCCTACTGACCAAGCCCAGCCTGAAAAAACAGCCCTGGCCCGCACAAAAACATCTTGGAACTCTACCTAAAATTCTGTATGTGTGTGAGTTTGTAGTGTCTTTATTGTATTGGGACTCCTAGCCGCCTAGGACTCTACCAGCCCTTAACCACCGAACCAACATGACCCTAACTGACCCTGGACCACGCCCAGACCAACCCAAGCCCTGTACGCGAGCAGTAATCTTCCTGAGCGAGACAGCAGCCTCACGTGCACCTTGCTGCCTTGTGCTTCCTCATGTTTTGCTCGAGCCAGCAGCCACCCAAGGCGCACCAGCCCCTAGCCCAGCCCTTGCGCACCCTCCTAGGATGCTAAGGACCAAGCCTAGCCCAGCCCAAATCCCCCAGGCCAAGCCCCTTCTTTCCTCCACAAGCTGCAACCCGCGCTACCCCTTGCTGAAATTCTCTGGTGGAGTAGGACTCCTCCCCAGCCCATGGTCTCGAGTCCTAGCGTGGCTAGGACTCTTCCCCTGACCCACACATGACCCTAGCCCAGCCTGGTCCAGCCAACACCAAGCCATGTATCACCTTTCCCATTATCCGAACACACAGCCCCCACAACGTTCACTTGGGTCCAGCTTTGTTCTCTTTTTGATTTGCACGTTTTTAGTGTGTTTTAAGTCCTCTGAACTTGTGTAAAACTTGCCCCTTAACATCCTAATTCATGGCAGGCCTTTCCACAACAATAAAACATGATTTTGGAATTAAATAACACAAGTTTGAAACCTATATGCACATAGTTACGAAATTTCAATCGTGTGTCATGTTTTTTCTTTCAAATCATTATCAAATAAATATTATGGAGTGATAGATGTTTGAAAGAAATAAATATAGCGTGCTTTTGCGTTTTTAACGCACGATTATTCGTTGACGATGACGAGGGCAAGAACCTTGGCTTGAAATCCTTAGCAACTCCTCTTTGAAACTTTCGAAGTTTCCTTTCAAATTGTGGTAAGTGGGTGCCGTGTGATGTTGGAAGAGTTTTGGGTGCAAAATTCTGAATTTGGGCGTGAATAATATGGTTTAGTGGGGAGGGTTTTAAAATAATTTATAGTTAATCAATCACTAATCAGGCTTAAGCCCATTAAACATATAATTAGACCCATTAGTGCTTAATTAGGATTTAATTAAAATATTAAAATAGTTTTGGTAAATAAAGTTTGTGAATTTATTAGCCGGGTTGTCAAAAAATAAGTATTTTTGTTGGAAAAACCAACACCGATAAAAATTACGTCACGACGTATAAAATCACCTCAAAACCCGTTATTTTCAAAAATAAGAAAAAACGTCACCCTTAATTTAAATAATTAAAAACAATTGTTTAATAAAAACATTTTATATTTTTCAACCCTCGGTCTCCGTTCCTCGATCGCAACTCGAATAACCTTAAAAATACATTTTAATGCAACCATGTAGAAAAATATATTTTAAAACATGTCAATATGCACCACATAATTAATTAATGCAATTAAAACATTTAATTAAAATACGAAGGAATTTAATAACTCGTGCATGTGGTTCGCGTTGACTTTTTAAATTTTCGAGGCGTTACACAGCCCCTGACCATCCCTCTTAGGAACCCTACTGGACCCCTTGGACTAGCCCTAATCCACGCTGCAACCCCCTGCTCGAGGCAAGAGATGAGCGATAGCCATCCACCTAGTGCCTAGGACTCTAGTTCGACAAGGACACTTCGCTCGAGCCACCACCCGAGCCCCAGTCCTCCGAACCAACCCTGGACCATCCTGAGACCTAGCCTAGACCACACTGCTCACGCTTGGATCCTCCATGTTGTCGCCCCTCGCGGCTGCTCCATATGCGCGTGGGAAGAGTCCATGTGATCATGGGCTCTTTCCTAGCGACCAGCTAGGACTCTTCCAGACCCTTAACCATGACCCTCACCGAGCCCCAGCCCAGCCCTGGTCAAGCCCTCGGCGCAACACCCATTAATCGAACCCTTGTGCACCATACAATGAGGTTTCGATCAAGCTCTCTCCTAGGCGTGCAGACCTTTAACCGTGCATCCTATGGCCCTTAACCTCATGGAAAAACATCCCTCCTTGATCCCCTAACATGGCAGCTCTTTCATCCAATAATAAACCAAGTTTTGGGACATAAAATCATGAATTATTGACGTAACATGACATAAAAACAAAAATAATAAAAAAGGAATCATATTTTTCATGAAAATTATAATCAAACACGTAATAGGATGTGATAGATGAGAAAAAGATATTTATGACGTGCCTTTACATATATTACGCACGAAAGCGTCGTGGCGATTCGAAGAACGGCGACGTAGAAGACCCTAGGTTGTTTTTCCATCAAAACAGTGGCTATTTCCTCTTCAAAGTTGCGTGTGTGCGTGTGTGGCTGCTGGTGGGAAAGAGTCCTTGTGTGTTTGAGGAGAGGGGCATGTGTATTGTGTTTAGCTTTAGGGGTTTTAGGCTTTTATTTTGAAAATTATAAAAGTGTGCAAGCTAGGACCCATTAGTCTAGTATAATAGGTCCATTAGTGTATATTTAAAATATTTTGTTTAGGGAAGTTCGTGAAATTAATAGCCGAGTTGTCAAAATGTTCATATTTTCGTCGAAAATCGAATACCGTTAAAAATTACGTCTCGACATATAAAATCACCTCAAAACTCCTTATTCTTAAAAATATCATAAAGTATCAACCATATTTTAAATAATTAAAAATAATTATTTAATAAAAATAATTTTTATTTTTCAGCCCTCCTCGGTCTCCGTTCCTCGATCGCATCTCGAATAACCTTTAAAAATACAGTTTTATGCATTCAAGTAGAAAACTAACTCCTAACCATATAAACATACCTAACATAATTAATTTATGCAATTAAAATCATTTAATTAGCCATTTTCCATTTTCCCTATATTTGCATGCAGTTGGAATACGTCGACTTATTTTTGGACCTTACAAAAGTGGTCGTGGAAGATAGATCCTATGCTTTCTTCAAAACAGGATTTAACAAATGCAGGGAGCAATTTGAGGAGGAAGTCCTTCTTCCTGTGTATAATGATGGCTTTCCAGATCTGGACAGGGCAATTGACTCCCTCCCGAAGGATGATGCAGAGGTCGGGATGACAATTGCTGAGGGGGCTAAAGAAAGTGTCGAGGGGGCTCGAGGGAAGGAGGCTGAGGGGTATCAAGGCTTGAGCAAAATGGACTTAGAGTAGGATTGTAAAAATTCCCCTTCTTTTTTTTTTTTATTTCTAGGTACTCCTGCCTTTTGGGCTTTCATTAATGAAATTTTTCATCTGCCTCTCTTCATATCAATTATTTCAAGATTGAAAATACCCTGAAAACTTTGACGAGAACTTAAAAAATACTTTTAAATCCTGAATAATAACCGGGTTTCTTCCAATCAAATACTGCTCCCGGTGTAATATTAGAACCTTAGAAATCTTGTGCACCATACAATGAGGTTTTGATCAAGCTCTCTCCTAGGAGTGCAGACCTTTAACCGTGCATCCTATGGCCCTTAACCTCATGGAAAAACATCCCTCCTTGATCCCCTAACATGGCAGCCCCTTCATGCAATAATAAACCAAGTTTTGGGACATAAAATCATGAATTATTGACGTAGCATGAAATAAAAACGAAAATAATAAAAAGAGAATCATATTTTTCATGCAAATTATAATCAAACACGTAATAGAATGTGATAGATGAGAAAAAGAGAATTATGACGTGCCTTTGTGTATATTACGCATGAAAACGTTGTGGCGATTCGAAGAACGGCGACGTAGAATACCCTAGGTAGTTTTTCCTTCAAAACCGTGGCTATTTTCTCTTCAAAGTTGCGTGTGTGCGTGTGTGGTTGCTGGTGGGAAGGAGTATTTGTGTGTTTGAGGGGAGGGGCATGTGTATTGTGTTTAGCTTTAGGGGTTTTAGGCTTTTATTTTGCTAATTATACAAGTGTGCTAGCTATGGCCCATTAGTCTAGTATATTAGGCCCATTATGCCCATTAGTGCATATTTAAAATATTTTGTTTAGGGAAGTTCGTGAAATTATTAGCCGAGTTGTCAAAATGTTCATATTTTCATCGAAAATCGAATACCGTTAAAAATTACGTCTCGACATATAAAATCACCTCAAAAATCTTTATTCTTAAAAATATCATAAAGAATCAACCATATTTTAAATAATTAAAAATAATTATTTAATAAAAATAATTTCTATTTTTCAGCCCGCCACGGTATCCGTTCCTCGATCGCATCTCAAATAACCTTTAAAAATGCAGTTTTATGCATTCAAGTAGAAAACTACCTCCTAACCATATAAACATATCTAAAATAATTAATTTAAGCAATTAAAATCATTTAATTAGCCATTTTTCATTTTTCTTAGATTTGCATGCAGTTGGATTACGTCGTCTTATTCTTGGACCTTACAAAAGTGGCCGTGGAAGATAGATCCTTTGCTTTCTTCAAAACATGATTTAACAAATGCCGGGAGCAGTTTGAGGAGGAAGGCCTTCTTCCTGCGGATAATGAAGGCTTCCCAGATCTGGACAGGGCAATTGACTCTCTCCCGAAGGATGATGCAGAGGTCGGGATAATAAATGCTGAGGGGGCTGAGGAAAGTGTAGAGGGGACTCGAGGGAAGGAGGCTGAGGGGTAGCCAGGCTTGAGCAAAATGGACTTAGAGTAGGATTGTAAAAATTCCCTTTTTTTTTATTTCTATGTACTCCTGGCTTCCTGGCTTTCATTAATGAAATTTTTCATCTTCCCCTATTCATATCAATTATTTCAAGATTGAAAATACCCTGAAAACTCTGACGAGAACTTAAAAAATACTTTTATGTCCTGAATAATAACCGGGTTTCTTCGAATCATATACTGCTCCCAGTGTAATATTAGAACCTTAGAAATCTTCTAAGTATTGGAGAATAACCGGATAATTTTGCCATTATAATAGGTTATCAAGGCCTTAGGCCTCTCATGTTATAAGAAATTACCGGGGTCTCATCCCTCCCGGGTTCAATAGATTACGGGGCCTCATGCCTTTCGGGTTTAAATAAATTATTGGAACCTCATGCCTCCTGGGTTTAATTGAATACCGGGGCCTCATGCCTCTCGGGTTTAATAGATTATCGGGGTCTCATGCCTCCCGGGTTTAAATAAATTACCGGGACCTCATACCTCTCGGGTTTAATATATCATCGGGGCCTCATGCCTCCCGGGTTTAAATAAATTACCGGGTCTCATGCCTCCCGGGTTTAAATAAATTATCGGGGCATCATGCCTCCCGAGTTTAATAGATTATCGGGGCCTCATGCCTCTGGGGTTTAAATATATTACCGGAGCCTCATGCCTCCCGAGGTTAAATAAATTATTGGGGCCTCATGCCTCCGTTGTTTAAATATAACGTTTCGCACATTATTTTTAGAAGAAAAGAACTTCATTAATACTCAAAGTGATAGATATATTTCAAGCATGATATTTTTTCAAATGAAAAGCATTCTAGGGTCTTTCCAAAGATCGACCCTGATTATCTTTTAAATATAATGCTCATGTACTGAGTATTTTGATTACTTTGTAAGGCCCTTCCCATTGGGCTTCTAACGTCCCTACTTCTCCAACTGGGTTATCTTTCTTTAGAACCAGTCCTCCCACTTGAAAAGCTCGGGGTCGAACTTTCTGATTATAAACTCTCATGACCCTTCTTCGATAAGCCTCCATTCGAACAGCTGCTCTTTCTCTCTTTTCTTCTATGAAGTCTAGTTCCTGAGCCCGAATTTCGTCATTTCCTTCTGGGTAGCTCTGAACCCTAGCGGACGTTTGTCCAATCTCTACTAGTAGCATTGCTTCAGATCCATAGACCATGCTATAAGGGGTTTCTCTAGTAGCAGTCTAAGGAGTATTTCGATGTGACCACAGGACGCTGGGTAGCTCTTCCACCCAATCCTTCCCAATTACCTACAGTCTGACCCTCAGAGCATGGACAATTACCTGCTTAGTAACTTCAGTTTGTCCGTTAGCTTGGGGGTAAGCGACTGATGTGAAAGACTGAATGATTTTCATTTCTTTGCACCAAGCCATAATTTTTCTTCCTTGGAACTGTCGACCATTGTCCGATATTAGTTTCCTGGGTATAGTCCGAACCTGGAAACAATGTTTATCCATAAAAACTTGAGTACCTATGCTTCAATGATTTTGGCCAGTGGTTTGGCTTCCGCCCACATGGAAAAATAGTCCACTGCCACCAGTAAGAATTTCTTCTGCGCTCTGGTCATTGGGAAAAGGCCCACAATATCCGGTCCCCGTTGATCAAAGGGACAGGACACTCAAATAGGCTTCATGCGTGAAGCCGGGTTGTGGCTGAAATTACCATGTCTCTAGCATCTTTCTCAAATTATTACCATTTCTCGGGCATAAGTGATCATAGTGGGCCACCAAAATCCAGCCAATAGTGCTTTTCTGGTGAGTGCTATGGAACCAAGATGATCCCCACAACAGCCCTCATGATTTTTTTAGAACAGTCTTAGTCTCTTCCTCGGCCAGACACTTCAACAGAGGACCTTAGAAAGATCGCCGATACAATTCTCCCCCGATAATGCTAAAGCGGAGTCCTTGCTTCTTAATTCTTTGATCTTGCTGGGGATCTTCGGGCAATTGGCCCATTAGAAGGTAACTGAGCAGAGGAGTCACCCAGGAGACTCCTTGGATAACAGCCAGGCTGGTTTCTATGGATGAAACTAACCGGGCGCTTTGAATAGCACCCCCTTGTCCCTCGCCTTTCAAAGAAGAGGCCATTTTAGCCAAGACATCTTCTTCAGCATTTTTCTCTCTAGGGATCTGGTCCACGCTCCAATCAGTAAAACTTTCAGATAGCCCATGGATAACCACCAGATACCCTTTCATTCTCCCTTCTCTCACTTTATATGAGCCTTTAATCTGTTGGATGACTAGCTGAGAATCTGAGTAGATAATGATCCGGGTGGCTCCAACCTCCCGGGCAGTCTTGATTCCCATCACTATCGACTCATACTCAGCCTCATTATTTGACACCTGGAAGTCCAGCTTCATTGCCACTTTCATTTTCTCCCCAGTAGGTGAAACAAGAACAATTCCTATTCCCCTTCCTCTTTTACTTGCCGCCCCATCCACAAACACTCTCCATACCTCTTCTTGCGCTGGCTGTGCCATTTTTGTAAGAAAATCAGCTGGAGCATGGGCCTTTATACCAACTCTTTGTTGATATGTGTCACATTCTCCCAACTAGATTGTCCATTTAACCAGACTTCCTGAGATATTTAAGTTACTCATGATTTTCCCCAAGAACTGTTGGTAAGGACCATAATAGGATGTGAAAAAAAAAAAAGGCATCAGCTTCCTTGCAGTTATCACAAGGGCAAGAGCTATTTTCTCCAATTCTGTGTACCTCAGCTCGGGCCCTTTCAAAGCGTGACTCACATAATAGACTGGCCTCTTATGTGTTCCTTCTTCTTGAATAATGACAGAAATGACAGCCTAATATGTGGCCGATAGATAGATCAACAATTTTTCTCCCAGCCCGGGCTTTACTAATATTGGCAGCCTGGTCAGATGTTTCTTTAATTCATAGAAAGCCTGCTCAGCCTTGTCGTCCCACCTGAAATTTTGAGCTTTCCCTAAAATTTTGAAAATGGATAGCTTTGGTGCCGTGATCGAGAAATGAAATGAGATAGGACACCAATTCTCCATGTTAACTTTTGTACTTCTTTGACTGATCGGAGAGACGTCATCTCAGTGATGGCTCTGACCTTCTCAGGGTTAACCTCGATCCCTCTCTCTGTTACCATAAAACCCACAGAAATTTACCACTCTTCACTCCAAAAGTACACGGATGGATTCAACCTTACCCCATACTTTCTCAAGGTTGAGAAGGTCTCCTCAAGATCAGCAATAAGGAACGCATTTTTCATTGAATTAATCAAAATATCAGACTTCAACGTTCCTCCCTGCTTGTTCTCGGAAGATCTTATTCATAAAATGTTGGTATGTGGCTCCTGCTTTCTTTGAACCAAATGGCATAACAGTGTAACAAAAAGTACCACCAGAAGTTACAAAGCTAACATTTTCTTGCTGATCTTTGGCTAGGGTAATTTGATGATACCCCTTATAGGCATCTATAAAGCTCAGCAACTCATAGCCAGAAGTAGAATCTACGAGCTGATCAATTCTCGAGAGAGGATAGCAATGTTTAGGGTAGGATTTATTCAGATCTCTGAAGTCAACACACATCCTCCATTTAGCCGTAGCATTTTGGACCAACACCACATTGGTGAGCCAAGTCGGGAATTGAACTTCCCGAATCTGGCCAGCTTTCAAAAGCTCCTTCACCTGGTCTGCAATCACCTTATCTTTTTCTGGTCCAAAGTGCCACTTCTTCTGTACCACTGGCCGAGCGCTCGACAAGATATTCAACTTTTGCTAGGCCACATAGGCTTGGATGCCCACAAGTTTTGCCAAGGACCAAGCAAAAACATCCTCATTCTTTTGTAGAAATTCCTGCAATTGTGCTCGGGTGGAAAGATCCAAATCTCGGGCAATTTTGGTGGTCTTCGCGGGCTGTACTGAAATCTAAGTAACTTCCACTTGCTCTTCTTCCACGAGGGCTTGTACTTCATCTACCACACTAACATCCCTTCCCAGCCTCTTGCTAGCATCACCCCTTGTTGCCTTCTTCTTCTCATCTCAGACTATTTCAGCATAACACTTTCGAGAAGAAGGCTGATCATCTCGCACATCCCCAATCTTCCCCTCACCAGGAATTTTATCTTCTGATGATAAGTGGAAGCCACTGCTTTAAAGGTGTTCATAGCTGGCATCCCTAGTATAACATTGCAAGAGGATGGCGCATTGACCACAGTGAAAATGGTCATTATTGACTTTCTTAGGTCAGCGGTTCCCATCGTTATAAGGAGCGTGATTTCTTCTCGGGGATGACCAGTGTGACCGGAAAACCCAAAGAGTGTTGTTTCCACTTGCTCCAAACTGTTTTTCTTCACATCAATTTGATCCAGAGACTTCTGAAATAAAACATTGACAGAGCTACCTGAATCGACAAACACCCTCCTGATGTCGTAGTTGGCAATCTTTGCATGGATAACCAGAGCATCATTATGAGGTTGACAGATACCCTATGAATCCTGGGACCCAAAGCTAATGGTGGGCTCCTCTTCTTTCTGAGAGTTGTCTAGTCTCAAAATCTCTCTTCGGCTCCAAGATTTTTTTGCACGGTTGGAGTCCCCATCCGTAGATCCTCCGGAAATCATTTTTATCATCCCAAAAGTGGGGGATTTCATCCGATCTTTATCCTCCTGGGCCTTTCCTGATGTGGGAGGTCGGTATCTATTATCTGAGGCCGGTCTGGAACTCTGGGCTTGAGTTGGAAAGGTAGGCCTCGAGCTCCGAGGCACCCAGGGGGTGTCCTAACCTTTTTGGGTGCTGGTTTGGCTTCTTCAAGATTCATCTGAGGGTATTCCCTCTTCAATTGTCTACACTCACTAGTGTCGTGATGACAGTCTTTATGGAATGAACAAAATTTCTTACCAAATCTCTGGATAGATGGAGGCAGATATGTTGGAATATCGGCCTCCTTCTCATCACAAAGATGAACAACCTGACTCTTTGAATTCTTCATGGGGGCGTAATGAGAGAAACTCTCCAAAGAACTTCCTGTAGAGACCCGTTCCTCTGATCTCCCCGGCTTCTCACTTCTTTCTCTTCTCCCAGCCTCCCGCTTTTGTTTCTGCACTTCTTTTATATTAATGTATTTATTTGCCCGGGACAACAAATGCTCAAAGTCCCGGGGTTATCTCTTCACTAATGATCTGAAAAAATAACCTTCCTACAACCCTTGTGTGAAGGCAGTAGTTTTTGTCTCTGGGGCGCAAGATGGTACTTCCAGCGCCACCTTGTTAAATTTGCGGGTGTACATCTGCAATGATTCGTCCCTACTTTGCTTGATCTCAAACAAGCTATAGGCAGTCTTCTTGTACCTCTTACTGCTACTAAAATGATGCAGAAAGTGCGGGTTATTGAGCTAGAGATGGTTACCTGGGCACCTAGACCTGCACTTCCAAGGGAGAAATAATGTTAATGGGCGTCAGAAAATTCTCCGACGTGACCACTCCGACGCTCAAGTTAGTGAAAGGTTTTTTAGAGAGAATCTTTTAATAAATGTTGTAGGCAATATGTAAGTGAAATCATGCTTTTAATGTTAAACAAACCTAATATTTATAAAAATAAAATCACTGATTACCTTGTTTTCAGTGTCTGCTTAATAATTATGGCAAGATGTTTGCTCAAGTTCATAGGTATCGGCCTCCTTCTCATCACAAAGATGAACATCCTGACTCCTTGAATTCTTCATGGAGGCGTAATGAGAGAAATACTCCAAATAACTTTCTTTAGAGACCCGCTCCTCTGATGTCCCCGGCTTCTCCCCTCTTTCTCTTCTCCCAGCTTCCCGCTTTTGTTTCTGCGCTTCTTTTATATTAATGTATTTCTCTGCCCAGGACAAAAAATCCTCAAAGTCTCAAGGTTATATGTTCACTAATGATCTGAAAAAATCACATTTCTGCAACCCCTGTTTGAAGGCAGTTGTTTTTGTCTCTGGGCCGCAAGATGGTACTTCTAGCGCCGCCTTGTGAAAATTGCGGATGTACATCTTCAGTGATTTGTCCGTACTTTTCTTGATCTCCAACAAGCTATAGGCAGTCTTCTTGTACCTCTTACTGCTACTTAAATGATGCAGAAAGTACGAGTTGATTAGCTGAAGATGGTTACCTGGGCATCTAGACCTACACTTTCAAGAGAGAAAGACGTTCATGGGCGTCAGAAAATTCTTCGACGTGACCACTCCGACGATCAAGTCAGTGAAAGTTTTTTTTAGAGAGAATCTTGTAATAAATGTTGTAGGCAATATGTAAGTGAAATCATCCTTTCAATGTTAAACAAACCTGGTATTTTTAGAAAGAAAATCACTGATCAGCTTGTTTTCAGTGTCTGCTTACTAATTATGGCAAGATGTTTACTCATACCATGTTTTCTGACACCAACTGATCCATCCACTATGTTCCCTGATTTGACAACGATGATTACCGAGTTGAGTTATACCATACCTATGTAATTGAGTGCGTTGCTTTTGTCGAGGTAAATCGGACAGGGAGATATCATACGAATTTTGCCCAAGAGCCCAAATTCCCTTAGGTCGGAGATACGATGCTCCGGGCATCCACTTGCCCAGTCTCTTTATACGATGTTACTCGAAGACTTCCATGATCCAAGCTATTCATCTATTGTCTCGGTTTATCCACGACTCGGGATCATCCGGGGGTATCACTTTTTAACACCTAACCAGACCCTATGCAACCAAAATAAAGCCAATTAAAACACTTGAACAAGCCTAAAGAGCTACTAAAAATTCTGCACGCATTTATTTGAAACCCTAGCTTGATCAACTGACATGTCCCTCGACTCCAGCCTTTAACCACCATGTATAGACCCTAACCAACCCTCTTACGACTATGACCAACCCCTAGAGACCCTGTTGAACTGAGCTTAATGGACCTAGAACCCAGAGCCCCCCAAACCCAATCCTACATGATGCGCACGACCACCATTCAACCTACTGCCCTTCCTCCTTGCACCAGCCTTCCATCAAGCCATATAGGACCATGAATATACCCTATTAGAAACCTTGGACGTGACCCTACAGCAGCACATGGTCTGCTCCTTCCTAGGTCTCAAAATCGAAAACCTAGTCCAATAAAAAACAAATTTTCGTTCAGCATGTTGCCCTATCTTGTCTAGCCCTTAAACATGCAAATATGGACCCTCAAACTTGTGGAAAAAACATCCCTTCCCATAGCTCTATCATGACAGCCCCTTTGTGCATCATAAACATGAATTTTAAAAGATAAGTTTTGTTCATGTTATGTCAAAAAAAAGAAAATATAAAAAATTGGTTCATGTTTTCATGCACACATGTATTATCACATATAATATGGTATGAACGATGAGTAAAGGAAGATTAATGTGTGCCTTTGTATATTTTACGAACGAAAAACGATTCGAGATGTGAAGAACCTTGACGGAGAGACGGGGGATGAAACCTTTCTGAATTAATTTCAAAGTCACGTGAACTTGCCCTTGAAAATTGTGTGTGATCATGAAGATGCTGAAGGAAAGAATCCTAGGGTTCTAGGAGGTGGTGTGCGTGAGTTTGGCTTGCGATTTATGGTTTAGGAGATCAAAATTTTATATAAATAATAAGGTAAAAGTCTAAGCCAAATAACATGTATAATAGACTCATTAGGCCCATTAGATAGTAGGAAAATTATTTTGTTTAGAAAAATTTTAAAAAATATTAGCCGAGTTCCCAAAAGGTCACTATTTTTGTCAAAAATTGATTACCGATTAAAAAAACGAATCGGCGTGTGAAAACACCTCAAAAGACCCTATTTTCAAAAATATCATTTAAAATATACCATATATTAATTAATTAAAAATAATCATGTAATAAAAATATTTTTCCTTTACGGTCTCCGTTCCTCGATCGCATCTCGAATAACCTGTAAAACACAGTTTTATGAATTCTAGTAGAAAACCATATTTTAACCATGTAAACATGCCTACCTTATTCAATAAATATAATTAAAATAATTTAATTAGTCATTTTTCATTTTTCCTAGATTTGCATGCATTTGGGTTACGCTATTGCATTTTGAACCTTACGAAACTAACTTAAGGAGAATTAGATTATCTCACACTGGACTCTGTGTGCCATATCCAGTTGAATGGTGTGTCAGAACGTCGTAATTGGACATTGATGGACATGGTCCGATCTATAATGTGATTCACTGAATTGCCGCCATCTCTTTGGAGATATGCTCTTGAAACAGCTGCAAGGTTGTTGAATCAAGTCCATACAAAGACCGTGGATAAACTCGATATGATATATTACCTAGTAATATGGGATGCCCTGCTTACGTAAAGCAGGCAGTGAGAAACAAATTAGATAGTACAGCAAATTTGTGCTATTTTGTTGGATATCCAAAGAACTTTGTTGGATATTACTTCTATTATCCCAGTTAAACAAAGATGTTTGTTTCAAGGAATGTCACCTTCTTGGAGAAGGAGTTTCTATTAGATAGAAAACGCGAAATAATAGTACTTGATGATATTTGAGAACCACCCACTACACAAGTAGCATAACTCACACCCCAACAGCCAATCAAAGAAACACAAGTAAGGTCCTTAGTCGATTCATCTAAATGGATTGAAGCTATATAGTCTGAGATGGACTCCATGTATTCAAACCAAGTATGGTCCTTAGTTGATTCACCCGAGGGAATTGTTCCCAAAAGATGCAAATGGTTTACAAAAGGAAACTTTGAGTGGATGGGAAGGTGGTGACCTTCAAAGCTAGATTGGTAGCAGAAGGATATACTCAAAGGTAGGGTATTGACTATGAGGAAACCTTTTTTCTAGTAGCAATGCTCAAGTCCATTAGGATATTGCTAGCCATAGCAGCATCGTATGACTATGAAATATGGCAGATGGTTGTGAAGACATCGTTCCTTATTGGGGATATTAAGGAAGATATTTACATGTCTCAACCTGAAAGATTCACATTAGTAGGAAGTGAGCATAAAGTATGCAAACTTCATAGATCCATTTATGGACTCGAGCAGGCATCAAGGAGCTGGAACCTCATATTCGACAACACTATCAAAGAGCTTGATTTAGTCAAGAATCCTGAGGAACCTTGTGTGTACAAGAAGGTCAGTGGAAGTGCAGTAACATTCCTGGTGCTTTATGTTGATGATATACTACTCATTGGTAATGATGTAGAGATGATGCGGTCAACTAAATTATGATTAGCTATTAAGTTCTCCGTGAAGGATATGGGTGAATGTTGGAAACTAAATTTCGGTTGTTTGACAAACTGAACGTTTATTAGATCGAACTAACTAATCGAGAAGACTGGCGCTAAATGATCAAAACATGTGATCTGACAGTTGCTTTAACTGAAGATTAATGCGAAGATAATCAAGGGAAACTAAATCAGCTGGACTGAACTACGCAGACAACTGACTGATCAGTTGCTACAAACAGTTGTAAGCTTATCAGCTAGTGTTTATCTGCTAATCTTTCAACTTAACACGTCAAGAATAAGGACGTTCAACCGACAACAATACAAAGCAGACTGCAACTAATAGTGAAAGTGCCGAATTTCAGATAAAGCTGCAGTGTACGAATGTCAGAGGAATGTTGACGTGGCAAAGAAAGGATAGAAGAGATTCAAATTGTATTAATTGTTACCGTTGAATCGAAGCCTATAAATAGCAGAGACGAAGCAACAAGATACACGACTGACTTGCAATCACTCTGTTGAAATATACTAAGATTCAAAGCTCACACTTATCATATTTACTGATAGCACTCAGGCTATACTTCGAGCTTTTTAGCACAAACCTTGTTGTTGTAAAACTTGATCTTAAAAAGATCAGTTGTGCTAAATCTTTTTCAAGTCCAGTTGAATACTGAGAATTTCGTTTGTAAATTAAGGGTTTTAGTTTGACAGTGTTAAGTCCAAGACTGAAGTGGGTCTTTGCAAGTGTTTGTATCAATCAAAGTCTTTTAGTAAAAATCATATCCTTGTGATAGAAGGGGTGACGTAGGAGTGATTGAAATCTCCGAACATCCATAAAATCTGTGTTCTTATTTCAGTTTGTATTCTATCTCTCATTCAGTGTATTTCCGCACATCATTTGTTAACTGACTGATATCGACTGACAAGATTCTCGAGTTTCAGTTTATCACTAAATTGACTCAATATTACAAAAAGCTGTGAAAATCTTTAAGTGTTTATTCAACCACCTTCTTCTAAATACTGTTTCAGCTCATAACCGATCCTATCAAGTGGTATCAGAGCAGTTGAATCTTGTCCTTCAATATTTTGATACACTAAACTGATTACCATGTCTTCATTCAACAAAATTCCTATGTTTTCCAGAGAAGACTTAGATGATTGAAAAATCAAAATGCAGGCTCATTTAGCTGCACAAGACGATGACATGTGGTACATTATCACTGACGGACCCATGAAAATTTTAAAAGCTAATACAGATGTTGCCCTAACTGAATGGGCACCACAACGTATTGAGAATCCAAGAGAGGAATGGACAACTGAAGACAAGAGGAAAGCCAACCTGGACAAAGTGGCTAAGAACATCATATACAAAACGCTGGATAAATTCACTTTCAGCAATATCAAAATGTGCAAAACTGCTAAAGAGATATGGCAGAAACTGATCCAGCTATGCAAAGGCAATGAGCAAAACCAAGGAGAATAAACTATTAGTTGCTGTGGGGACCCGGACACTAATTCATTTCCTTATTCGTTATTAATATTAAATACACAATTAAGTAATGTGGGACATAAATTTTTTTTTCCTTAAAATGCAATGCGGAAACGTAATGTACATAGAAATCTAAAAGTACAAGTCATGTACTAAATACATTTACTAGGTTCAACAACATATCAGTGCTGAATCCTAATCTACTTCTGAGCCCGGATCTCCACGCTAACTAGTCCTGACTCGTTCTCTTCTTGATCCCGCTCCTGTCCCACCTGTTGTCATGCACACATAAAAACAAGACAACAGACGAATAACTCCGGTGAGAATTACATTCCCAGTATAAACCATGTATACATGCAATCATACAGACAATATAAAAGCATATAACAGGCATTCATAACATGTATCAAAATCAGAAACATGAATCCAATATTCATCGCATGTATCGAAATCCAAAACATGAATAAATATCAATAATAAATCATATTCTAAAGATGTACCATAATCACGAACATAATTCAATATCAAGCAATGAATCACTCTCCGGGATTCTCAGACTCAGACTCGACTCAGTCCTAATCTAGGGATCCCGATCTGAATAAGAACATACACCCACCTACACTCCCGATCGGGGTGGTTGTACGTTCTTATTCACAGACTTTGGCCTTTTCCATATCGAACATCAGTAATAGAAGTAACTCCAATTCTATCCACTTCGATATGACCAAACGTCCGATGTCCTGACCTATCCGTCAAAGACTATGGCACTTCCGCCATACACTATCCTGTGACAAAGTGCAATGGGCCAATGACGATTCCTCACTATCCGGCCCTTCTGTCACAAGACCAATCATTTAATACCTGCTATCTATAAATCAATAGAACAAGCATATCAATTCATTCATTAATTGCAAATATCAATGCAATAAAATAAAGTATGTGATTTAGGGAAACTCGAGTCAAACCTCACTCGAGTTGTGCAATTCCAACTCAACATTAATTTATACCTTTCTCTTCTCGGTCTGACGAAGACGAAGTCTCGAATTCAACTCTGTCCATACCCAATCTGGTAATGACAATCGAATAGGTACGATATCAATATACAACTCAATTCAATACCTGTTCTGATCAATACTTAAATCAAAAAACAATCTGATCAATATCAACAATACAATGATACAATCACAATCAATCGTGAATCTGAGCAATATCAATTTACTGATGTTTCGACGACATAACAATACAATCTCGATAACCCCGTCAATATCAACATCACAGATATAATACCAGAACTCCTAATCAATATCGGTACAACTCATAATCAATAACAATACAACCCTGATATCGAATCTTTATCAAATCAATTCCGAAAATCATAACAATTACATAAACAATCTGTTCTTCGATGTGACTTCAAATATACGATGTCTACTATATCAGAAACACCATGTATGAATCATATCCGCTTCTGGCAATACCATAATTTCCGATCATATCAAAACGTTGTAAAACTTACGTCCATATGAAGCCTGCGTCGATAGAAATACAGTACTGAAGTCGGATTGAAAATCAGATGGGTGGATCTTGCACAAATCAGAAATATATAAAATAAAAAGGCGTAAAGATTTTCTTCAATTCTTCCTCGACCTTTCCTCGGAATTCTCCAGGATGAAATACAGCTGTTACATATATATATATCACGTTGCCTGGTTAATGATACGTGGCTCATTTTCTTAACTTCCATTCGGCGCTCGAGCGGTAAGAAAGTACCGCTCGGGTGCGGACCACTCTGCCCGAAAATCAAGTTGTTCAACACTGGCGCTCAGCGGCCATAATTTACCGCTCGGGCGCGGAACCTTCTGCCCGAGTGTTCAACTTGTTCTACTCTGGTGCTCGGGCGGTAACTTTCAGCCGCTCGGGCTCCAGACGTTCTGTCTGAATTCTTCTTTTGTGATGCATTGGCGCTCGGGCGGTCACCTTATACCGCTCGAGCGCCAGATGTTCTGTCCAACATCTTGGCTTGTATTGCACCGACGCCCGACTTCTCCACTTGAGCTCCTACAGTCTCAATATTGCTGATTAATCCACTTCTGATTACATTAATTAAATCTCTGGCATTACAGTTGCTGTTCAAAATTTTGTTAATATCAAAATGAAATTTGGTGAATCCATGCATGACTATGATGAAAGAGTCTGTGGAATAATGAATGATCTGAATGCACTTAGAAAGATGTATTCAAACAAAGAAGTGGCACTAAAAGTGGTCAAAGGTCTTTCCAAAGAATGGGATGTCAAAACTATGGCAATGAGAGAATCAAAGAACCTTAACAAGATCGAATTTAATGATTTGTTTACTGATCTAAAGGCCTACGAGTTTGAACTACAAACTAGAGAAGTAGAACCTTCTACACCAGCTACCACAACTGCCTTAACTGCTGTCAAACTGGAACAAACTTGTTCAATTGACAAATCCACTAATCAGCTGAGTAATGACGCAATGTCATTGTTTGTCAAGAATTTTGGAAGATTCATGAGGAGAAGCCAGGGAAACTTCCAAAGACAATACCAGAAGAATTGGTCCAAAGAAAAACCTAATGCTTGCTACAACTGTGGCAAAACTGGTCATTTCATTGCTGACTGTCTCAAGTCAAAGAAGGACAGTCGAGGCTCAGCTGAAAAAGGAATGAAATCTTATGAGCACAATTGAAGATCAAGAGATGATAAGAAAGCTTATAGAAATAATCATGAGGTGCTTCTAGATGAGGAAAGCAAGTCGAAATGGGCAGAATCTGACAGTCATTCAGAACCTGAAAGCTTGAGCAGCTCCTGTGACGATGATGAAGAAGTCAAGTGTCTGATGGCAGATGACACAGACCTGGAGTCAACTAGTCAGCAGGTATTTGACTTTAGCTCAACTGATTTCACACGAGAAGAACTCATTTCCACACTTCAAGACATGGTTAATGAGTATCACAAGCTTGCTTTATCTTTTGAAAATGCCTGAGCAAAGCAAACTGATCCCAAAGAAGATAAAACTGAAACTGATGAATCAGTTGATTTGTTGAGTCTTAAAAGGGAGATTGCTAAGCTCAATGCTGAAAGAAGAAAGAATCAGTTAATGATTCAACAGTTGGCGCTTGAGAATTCAAAGCAAACTGAGCAGATTAAGGCATAGAATAGATCATCAGCTACGTTAATTAAAATGCAAAGTAAGCAAAAATTAGTTGATGTTAAAACTGGCTTAGAATTCAGCAACAAAGATGAAACGTCCACAGTGATACTCATCCAAAGCTAAACATAAGCGAAGGAAAATATATTCAATTTTTAAAATCAGTTGTGGTATAAGAACAATTTGACTCAAGTAAACCAGTGGTACAACCTACTGTAAATGAGAACAAGGCTAGGAGATATGGTATTGTTTATAGCCCCAAAACTCCAAATTTTTCAAGTAGTTGGTCACCTAAAAGGTACAACAACAATTTCTCAAATAGCTATTCCTATAACTATAACTCCAAGCCAGTTCAGAAAAGATATCGGCTGAATAACCAGTTGAAAAAGGATAAAAATCATATTGTCTCATCTACACACTACACACGAAGCACACACAAGCCAAGAAATGCCATTTGGAACACAGCAAATGGAAAATCAGTTAGACTGATCAAAGTCTGGGTTCCTAAAGGACTAATCAGTTCAGGACCCAAATAGATGTGGGTGCCAAAATTATATATTTTATGTGATTGCGGGTGACAGATACACACAAAGAATCAATTTGGTATCTGGACAGTGGATGCTCATGAAATATGTCATGGGATGCAAAACTACTATCACAAATGATCAAATATAATGGTCCAAACATCAGTTTTGAAGACAACTCCAAAGGTAAAACTGTGGGTAAGGATAAGCTTATCTATGGTAATTTTACTATCCAAGATGTTTTACTAGTTGAAAATTTGAAGTATAACTTTATTAGCATCAGTCAGTTATGCGACAACAACATCTCAGTTCAGTTCAACAGACACACTTGTTCAGTTAGAGACTCAACTGATGAGGTCATCCTAACTTGCAATCGTTGTGGTAATACATACAAAGTCAGTTGGACTGAACAACCTTATCCACTAGTTTGTCTTAAAGCTTCCAATTCTTCAAAAAACTTGTTATGGCATAAGAGGTTGAACCATCTAAACTTTAAGTCTATTGCCTATCTGAGTAACTATGATCTTGTAACTGGTTTTCCTAAAATAGATTTTTCAAAAAATAAAATTTGTTCAGCATGTCATTTTGGTAAGCTAGTAAGATCTTCATTTAAAAACAAAGGTTGTAAATCATCTTCCCGATGCTTAGAACTGTTACATATGGATCTATTTAGTCCTATATCAGTAATGAGTTTAGAGGGAATGAAATACACTTTGGTGGTCGTGGATGATTTTTCAAGATTCACTTGGGTTATTTTTCTCAAATCCAAAAATCAAACTGTTGCACAACTGATTAAGCTTTTCAAAAGACTTTTAAATGAAAAATCAGTTGGGATTGATCGAAAAAGGTCTGATCGAGAGACTGTATTCATCAATCAAAATATTTTAAAAATTTTAGAAAATTAAGGAATCAAGCATGAGCTCTCAGCAGCAAGAACACCTCAGCAAAATGGTGTAGCTGAGAGAAGAAATCGAACCCTAAAGGAAGCTGCTAGAACAATGCTTGTTGATTCTGGTATTTCTCAAAAATTTTGGGCAGAAGCAGTAAACACTTCATGTTACACTCAGAACAGATCAATGAGTAATAAGAATCATTTGAAAACACCATATGAGATCTGGCATGGACGCAAAAGTGTGGTTTCATACTTCAAGATATTCGGCTACAGATGTTTTATTTTTGATAATGGCAAAAATCATTTAAAATCCTTTGATGCTAAATCTGCAGAGAAAATATCTCTTGGTTATTATTCAGTTAGTAAAGGTTATAGATTTTTTAACAAAAGCACTTTAAATGTTTAAGAGTCTATTCATGTTCTTTTTGATGAATCTGTGTTAACTGATAAGCTAACTGATCCAGTTGAGCTAGTTGATTGACTTACAGATATTAGTTTGGAGAATGATAATGAAGAAAAGAATCACATTAATCGAAATATCCTTCAAACACCAGAACCGGAAGTGTTGGATCAATCAGTTGAACAAGAAATTGTTACTAATAATCAGTTCGTGGAGCAAAATGAAAATATTCAGTTACCAACTGATACAGCACCAACTGAAACTGAAGAAAACATCTAGTTGCCAACTGAAGCAGTTGACAACAGGTTGATGAGTACAGAAGGAAGAAATCATATCCACCAGAATTGATGATAGGTAATCCATCTGATCTGGTAAGAACTCGGAATCAAATGCTTAATTTATTTATTCATTCAGCTTTTGTTTCACAACTAGAACCGAAGAAAACTGATGAAGTTCTTGCTGATCCTAACTGGATAAATTCTATGCAAGAAGAACTAAATCAGTTTACCCATAACAATGTCTGGAACTTAGTTCCAAGAACAATGTCTAAAACTATTATAGGTACAAAATGAGTATTCAGAAACAAACTGAAGGAAGATGATTCAGTTGTGCGCAACAAAGCAAGACTTGTAGCACAAGGATATAGGCAAGAAGAAGGAATTAACTATGATGAAACTTATGCACCAGTTGCAAGACTGAAAGAAATCAGAATGTTCCTTGCCTATGCATCATTCAAGAAATTTAAAGTCTACCAAATGGACGTGAAGAGTGCATTTCAGAATGGTCAGTTGCAGGAATAAGTTTATGTTAAATAACCACCAGGTTTTATCAATCATTCTTTTCCTGATCATGTGTATCATTTGAACAAAGCCTTATATGGTCTTAAACAAGCTCCAAGAGATTAGTATGAAACTCTTTCAAAATTCCTAACTGATCATGATTTTACTGTCGGATCATTTGACAAGACTCTGTTCAAATTTTCTAAGAATGATCATATTTTACTCGTTCAAATATATGTTGATGACATTATTTTTGGGTCAACTAACCCCAAATTATGCGAAAAATTTGCTAAGTTATTGCAGGAAAATTTTAGATGAGTATGATGGGTGAACTGACATTTTTCCTCAGTCTGCAAACAAAGCAACTGGAAACTGGTACTTTTATCAGTCAGACCAAATATAGGAAGGAACTGCTGAAGAAATTTGGCATGGAAACATGTTCAACTGCAAGTACTCCCATGAGTTCATCGATTAAACTAGACAAAGATGAAGGGAGAATATCAGTTGAGATGACAATTTACAGAGGTTTAGTAGGTTCATTATTGTACCTAACTACTAGCAGTCCTAATATAGTATTTGATGTTTGTATGTGTGCTAGATTTCAGGCAGTTCCTAAGTAATCGCATTTTACTCTTGTCAAACAAATTTTTAAAATATCTTAAAGACACACAAAATGTGGGATTATGGTATGCTAAAGATTCCTCTTTCAATTTAGTTGGATATTCAGATGCAGATTATGCAGGATGTAAGCTAGATCAAAAAAGCACCAGCAGATCTTGTCAATTTCTAGGAGACCGACTAATCTCATGGTTCAGCAAGAAGCAAACATCCATAGCTACTTCCACAACTGAAGCAGAATATCTTGCTGCTGGAAGCTTTTGTGCCCAACTGCTCTTGATTCAGCAACAACTGAAAGATTATGGAATCGATGCAAAAAGAATCTCTCATATTTTGTGATAATACCAGCACAATTGTGATCACATACAATCCAGTTCTGCTCTCAAGGACAAAGAACATTGATGTCAGGCGTCACTTCATCAAAGATCATGCTCTGAAGAAAGCAATCAGACTGGAATATGTGCCAACTGAACTACAAGCTGCTGAAATTTTCACCAAACCGTTATCAGAGACTAAGTTTTCTCACTTTCGCAATATACTTGGTTTAATTGACTTATCTTAATTATATCAGTTTATTGTTGTTATGTCAGTTGATGTTCACTTTTAACAATTAGTCATTTATCAGTTATTATCCATTCAGTTAGTGAACTATTTGTCAACTGATGTCATTTAATCTTGCAAATAAGAAAATAGACAAGAATGAATCGAAACTTCGTTTATCTTGAATAAAAACGAAACCAAGTTACACGATTCATTTCCCTCTCAACGGCATCTTGCCATAGGGATATCCAGTTAAACATTTCATGGCTATTTAGTCTTCTAAAGGCGTCTGAAGAGGAGATCTTCTCGAGCTTATTCCACTCCTTCCTCAGCATCACATGCAACAGAACTTGATCAGTGGCAAGCTCTGAAACATGGCTGACATCAAAACGCCGGTCAATAGGAACCATTCCATTAAGATAGATGATCTGGAGTTGGTGCACCTTGATCCAAAAGGACATGACTTTCAACCAGACATATTCCTCTATGGTTTTCTTCAAATTCTCCAATAGACAGAGTGTTGATGTAGAAACAGTGAAGTTGGAACTGCTAGAACTAGACATTTGTGTTGACTTTTTGTCATCTAATGTCTTTACTCTTATTTATAGTCAGGCTGATATTGGAAAAATAGAAGAAGACGAAGAGACTCTCGTCAACTGAAAGCTTTTGACTTATCTAGACTGAGTTTTTCCTACTCTTTCTTTTACTTACATGCATTTATTGAGGGAGAATATCGAATATAAGTGGTTAACTGAGAAGACAATAGTCAGTTAGTCTTCACCTGAACTGAGTCAGCTCACAACTGATCACTCAGTTGCTGACCCAACTGTTCTTCTCCAATAAGTTAACTGATTAATCGTTAAATATTGCATAATAAGTGATGTGACGGTTTGTGTGTGCATTAATTGCTGTCTTTCATTGAATAGCATTTTAAAATGTGGACCCACGTGTTCCACACACGTTTTATCACACAACCACACGTTTTTATTCAAATTCTCGTGGACTGACACGTGTCCAAAATTTGAACCGTCACACACATATGTACAACACCCCGCTCCATTTCAGTTCTCTTTACGCTTACTTCGATTTATAGAGCAAATCCAAACTCAAACTCCTTTTTCGCAGAATATCGAACTGATCAAAAATGGCAAACCAAATTTCGACTCATATCCTGAATGCAACGGCAATCGATTTTGCCTCTATTTTGTCTATTCCTGATGAAGCAGTGAAGAACATCTTCAAAAAACTAGATTCGGTTGGACTCAAGACATTCTTGGGATTATCTTCCCAAGAGATTTATCCTAAAGAGATTCAAGACTTATACGCCAATGGTTTTATCTCTGTCGATGGCAATATCACCACCTCTGTCAACAACCAATTGCCGATAATAGATGAGGAATATTTTAAGAATCTTTTTCAGTTGCCTACTGATGGGCCAGCTAACATCTCTTAAGTTAGAGCTTCTGACATAGATGAGATGCAGACACTTCTATCAGCTGACGGACGGAAAATAAAGTTTCAGATCCGAAGAAGGAACTGAAGTCGGAAGTACATTTGCTGGCTAATATAGTGGCCAAAGGACTATTGGCCAAGGCAGGGTCATTTGCTGCTCTTACGCTGCAAAAATTTCAGCCTATGACTGCTATAATGGCTGAGAAAGACTGAACTGGAGAAGCATCATCTTCAATATCATGAAAACATGTTTCAGTCTTCCAAGCAATCCAAGGGATTTGCAATTCAGCTCAGCTATCTGCTGAAAACATAGGAGATGGTGAGTGATGAGTCTGAAAGGTTATAAAAGTTCAAGGTCTTTAATGCCAAGAATGTCCAGCCACCAAAAACCAAACCGGACATCTCTCCAATAAAATTCTGTAAAGTGAAGAAAGAAATTGGGATGAAGGAGGCTCAGAAAGCTAAGAAATAATCTCAGAAGAAGACAATCAAGTGTAAACTGATTTTCAGCGAAACTGAATCTGAGAAGACTCCTTCTCCAAAAATAGCCAAGCAGCCGAGGACACCAAAAACCAAACCAGTAGCTGAACTGGTCACTGTTCTAACTAAGAGGTTAATGCAATCTGTAGGTGAACAGTCGATCAAGGCCATACCGTTAAGGAATGTGGAACCAAAACTGCAACTGAGGTTCAGTTACCTCTTTCAACTTCTCAACAACAAAAGAAGTCTATCACCAAATCTGGTGATAAGAAGAAATCTGCTGGAGCTCAAGCTCCACTAATCACTATTACTGGCCCATTTTCTCTAGCTTTTGCCAGACCCAAGGGGGTAGTGATCAGATAAAATATTGATACAACTTCTTCAGTGTTGTACATCCATCATGCTCTGACTGACACCAAGGGAAAGGGCTAGTTGACAGAAGAGCCCCGACCCATTAATGTGATTCGAACTCACATTGATCTTATCTGGACAGAGATCAATGAATTTTCTGAGAATAAGCTTAAATCATATGCTGAATGGGTCCGATTCAGAACTGAGGTGTTTGCCAAGCAACTATAGAAAAAATCAGTTTTGAAGAAGTTTATTAAACTGGAAACTATTGTTCTAAAGTTGGTCAAAGCTGCTACAATTCGTCAAGCTTTGCAAAGGAAGAAATATTTCTTTGACCAAATCCGTGCCAAGCAATTAAATCAGATGATTGTTCAGCTGCGGCAAACTATGATCCCACCAGTCCAACTGCTTTCAATGACAAAGCTGTTCATGATCAGCTGGACTCGGATCTCATTACACTACATATGGCGAATAAACAGTGGGAACTTGACAAAGAACTGACTATTCCAGCAAGTTCTCATGATTGTTAATCAGAAGAAGAAGATGAACCTTCAGTACAACCACAAAAGCCATCACAGGAACCAGTTGCTGAATCTTCTGAACAAGTAACAGTTCCTTCGTCTAAGGATGCGCAACCGAATATTTCTGCTCCTCAATCTTCCACTTCAGAAATTCAGCACTACATTGAAGATGATTTATCATTGGCGAATATCGAAGAAGTTATACAAATAGTCGCCACTGATATTCAGCAGAATTTCTTATCTTCAGTCGAAACTGAAGAACCAAAGGGAACAGAACAACAAGCCGAATTGGCTAATTTGATTCGAACTGAAGAGCCAGTTCAGTCGTCTGCCACGACTGAACAAGCAGCAATCGACGAGCCAGTTCAGTCAACCATCATGACTGAACAGGAAGTGCTTGTAACAACTGAAGATGTAAAGCCCAAAAATCAGTATACGTAAAATCTATGCATTTATTTAATTTATGAAATTTCATTATTTTAATATTTATGTTTAATTGATCTACGTTAAAATATTTTCTTGAGTTTTATGTTTCAGACGATTATTCGAGGCGTGATCTAGGAAAGGAGACCGGGATGATTTTTAGTGACTTTAATTGTGGTATTTTATTTTAAGTTAGGTTTGAGATATTTTAAATAATTTATGAATTTTTAATATTTTTAAAGCCTAATTTAAATATTAAGTCATTTTAGGATTTTTAAACTTTTAAAGTTTATCAATTAGGGGATTTTAGTAAATTTATTATGGGATTAGAATTTTATTAATTTGTTGATTTGTTAACATTTTTATTAGCATGATTTATTTATTTAAAAACACTTTATAATTACTAATTAGGTGGTTTATTACACACCACACACACATATTAAAATATTCAATTATTCCAACACCTTTTCACACACACTCATACACGTATACACACACCCCTTCATTATAAACAAAACACACATGTTTTATTATATTATTTGACTAAGGAGAGAAGAGAATTTCTCTTTAAACTCTCCTCCATCAACCTCTATATCATTTCTCTCCTCTCCAACTTCTTCTTCAGCAATCGTTCCTTTCCTCTGAAATTTCCAGCAATATTTTGTTGAGTTTATTTCAAGAAAATCGAGCCACCTTCGTCCCGGATCGTCTCTCTCTCCGTCTCCGCTTCAGTGTCGTCGTTTCGGTATTATTTAATCGTCAAAGGCACGTATAATCTCTCTTTTCTGTATCGATCATGTCCTATTATGCGTGTGTTGTTATTTATGCTTAAAATCATGTGTATGATGTGTAGAACTTTGAGCAAATACGTTGGAACAGCTTTTGAAACGATTTTTAGATCTACAATTTTCGTTTTTATTGTTCCGGTAAAAACTGCGAAATTTCGGTTCATATTTTGAGAAAACTTTCAACAACAAAAATGTAGAACTTTTTAATGCCTTCGATTTGATATAAAATTCGAGATTGTTTGATTAGAATTGAGTGAGTTATGGAGTTTTTCGTGGGACTGCTCAATCTGCAACTTTTACAAAGATTGTGTTCTTGAAGTTTTATGTTGCAGGCCTCGTTGGGGATCGACGGGTGATCGTTGCTGCATATAGGTATATTATTTATGATGTTGGGATGTATAATGAAGCTTCGTTTCTTGTCGTTAGGCGCTTGGGAGATTGAATGTCGTATAGAACCGTTTGTTGTCAAAAAGTCTCGGTCACGGGTTTGTTGGGTTGATTGTGATTTTGGTTGTTTTGGGACAATTGTTTAGGCTTGGGTCATTGAATTAGTAGCCTAAGATGAGCTCGTGGTGTTGATTCTTGGTCTGTGCAGTCGAGTCGAGGGAGTTAAGCATATCACATTCAGAATTTTCGTAAGTTTCATGCCACCGCAGGTACACGGACCCGGACACGGACCTCTCCACGGGGTCCGTTCCTTTGTTTCCTTCGAGTAGCCATTTTTGCGAGCCAACACGGACCCCTTACGGACCTAGGCACGGGGTCCGTGTCTCCTATTCCTTTTGAGTATTACTTGGCAGTACCTAGACGGACCTGTACATGGACCCGGGGTCGGGGTCCGTGTACTCACGTATTTTAGGAAAATTTATTTATGATTTTGAGGTTTGATGTTATGGTTTAGTGCAAGGATTTATCAAAGTCGTGTTATTGGAAATTATAGAATATCCTAAGAAATTATTGAGCTTGAGAGTAAGCATGATATTTACGTCTAAGTTATGCAAGGTAATTATGAAATTTCATGTAGTATGTTGCAGCAACAACCCAAGTCAAAGTCCAACGAATCCCTCGACACCCAGTAAGTATGTATGACGTGCAAAGAAAATATTTTAAGTTTTTGAGGTATGCTAAATGTCTTGTGACCAAATTATGTTTAGGATTGGAAAGCGTTAAATTATGAACGGGGACCAATCCACCCGTTAAATTATGAACGGGTTAGATCGAGGTTGGAAAGCGTTAAATTATGAACGGGGACCAACCAGCCCGTTAAATTATGAACGGGGATCTTATGTATGTGGCAGTGGATACGTTTCTGTCAGCCCAGTACTGTGGTTTGTCTGATCAGGCATTTATTATGTTATGGGTCACTTGCTTTGAAACATCCTCTACGAAAAATATTGAAGTTATGTATGTTCAAGTATGTTCAAGTATGCAAGTATGTTTATGAAAAGTTTAAGTTGATGGCACGTCTAATTATGTATGTATGTAAGTTCAAGTTTATGATGTAGGTTCAACTTTCAAGTATGTATTTTATATTTTGAAATTTTATGTTGTTTTATTATGTAGTACTTGCTATCTCCAGTTTATACGTGTTGAGTCTTTAGACTCACTAGACTTGATCGATGCAGGTGAGTATGTTGAAGAGGAGACAGGAGGTGGCGACCAAGGGGCAGGCTTGGACTGAGCGGAAGGCTAAACCCGAGGACCACTAAGTTTATGTTTTTATGAAAAGTTTAAAATACTCTGCTTTTATGTTGGATGTGAGACAATTGAAACAAGTATGTTGTTGAAAATTTTATTTGGTGATGTTGATTTCAAATATTAATATGATGAATGATGAGTGACGACCTTATAGATTTTATGTTTAAGAAAATCTTAAATTTTTCCGCAAATTTTGAAGTAGTAAAAAAAAAAAAAATTTACGGTACGTTACAGAAGAAGTGCCTGTTGATGATCCAAGCTTATCTGAACAAACAGTTACACAGACTGTGTTGACAAAAATTCAAGAAGCAGTTCAGTCGGAAGTCGCGAGTGAACATGCTAGTCCATAATCTGAAAGGCCAACTATGATATCAGCTGATGAGCATTTTGAAGATCCATCTACTATCTCAGCTGATCGTCAGGTTTAAGAACCTTCCAATATCGTTGCTGATCCAAATCTTTTTTCCCCTCCACAGCTTCAGGAAGAAATAACAGAAGATGTTCCGGAAACAGATAGAACTGAAACAACTTACAGAGCATTGGTGATTTTTTATCAACAAAATAGTGGAGAGGCACCAGAAACCTTTGGAGCCATGTCTCCTGGTCTACATATAGAAATTGAATCTTTGTTCGAAGAAATTCAAGCTATTCAGACCAATCTTGTCAGTAAGATGACTTCTATTTCTGGCATCTAATCAATTCAACGGGCGCATACAATGAAGATTGATACCATGAAGGAAAACATGTTCAAGAGTCTACAAAAGATGACAACGGATGTTACGAACTTGTTCTTCCATATGAATCAAATCCAAAAAAACAGAACATCAGCTGAAGCACATTTCAACACTCAGGAAATGTTCAACAAACTCTTCGATTTTTTGCAGAATTCTCTCACCAAGAGAATGGATTTAATGCAAGATCTTCTGATGAATGCAATTTCAAACATCAGCTCAGAAGTTCGAACTTTATCCAAAAAGATGGAGGCGTTTGACAAAAAGGGGGAAGAAAAAGATCAGAAGAAGGAATCTCAGCATGAGGATTTTAAAAAGAGACCAAGTCAACCAACTGATCAACCACCAGATGATAAAAGAGCTAAGAAATAGAAGACAGTCTCTACACTTATTCAGTCAAAGATTAAAGTAGATTTTGAGTTATTTTAATTAGTTACAAGATTCTTTATTCTTTCATTCTTTGTACGAATCTGTACATTGGAAGAGTTGTCAATAAATAAATTATTTTTTCTACAAAGTATTCAGTTGATCAGTGCACTTATTCTAAGTTTTGTCAAACACCTAAAAAGAAGAAATTGTTGGAAACTAAATTTAGGTGGTTTGACAAACTGAACGGTTGTTAGATCGATCTAACTGATCGAGAAGACTGACGGTAACTGATCAAAACATGTGAACTGACAGTTGCCTTAACTGAAGATTAATGCGAAGATAATCAACGGAAACTAAACCAGCTGGACTGAACTACGCAGACAACTGACTGATAAGTTGGAAACTGATCAGTTGCTACAAACAGTTGTAAGCTTATCAGCTATCGTTTATCAGCTAATATTTCAACTTAAGACGTCAAGAATAAGGACGTTCAACCGACAACAGTACAAAACAGACTGCAACTAATAGTGAAAGTGCCGAATTTCAGATAAAGCTGCAGTGTACGAATGTCAGAAGAATGTTGACATGGCAAACAAAGGATAGAAGAGATTCAAATTGTATTAATTGTTACCGTTGAATAGAAGCCTATAAATAGTAAAGATGAAGCAACAAGATACACGACTGACTTGCAATCACTCTGCTGAAATGTACTAAGATTCAAAGCTCACACTTATCATATTTACTGATAGCACTCAGGCTATACTTCGAGCTTTCTAGCACAAACCTTGCTGTTGTAAAACTTGATCTTAAAAATATCAGTTGTGCTAAATCTTTTTCAAGTCCAATTGAATGCTGAGAATTTCGTTTGTAAACTAAGAGTTTCAGTTTAGTAGTGTTAAGTTCAAAACTGAAGGGGGTCTTTGCAAGTGTTTGTATCAATCAAAGTCTTTTAGTAAAAATCATATCCATGTGATAGAAGGGGTGACATAGGAGTGATTGAAATCTCCGAACATCCATAAAATCTTTGTATTCTTATTTCAGTTTATATTATATGAAGCGTCTACTATTCGTTTTTTTAAAACGTGCTAGAATTTTTTTTTCTTTTCCTCCTTAATCTCCCTAATTCGAAATATACATATATAAATACTTTGAAAATACCTTGTACCATTTTAAAAATAAACAATGCACTAACATTTAAAAATCGAAAGAAAATAGTTTAAATCATAAAATAGTTAAACATTTTACCAAACTTAAAAACAATATTTGAAAAGTATAGCCCATAATATAACTTCTCAAAAATCTCTCATAACATAAATAAAAATCATAGAATATTTTTAACAGAACTTAAAATCATAAATCATAAACTAGAGCGGAAACTAGTATCGGTCCAAGAGTTATGTGCACCTTCAGTCCAGCAAAGTCAACCATCAAGACCTCCATCAATCACACCTATTGAGTCTAAAAACTCAACACATCATAATATTGATAACAAGTGCTACATATACAGATAATATGCACCGTAAAAATACTTATACTTAAAATATCGTTTTCATGAAGATGCATAAACTTTAAACATAACCATTTTCATAAACATTTTCATGCTGCATAAACTTTAAACGTAAACATTTCCATAACCTTTTCATAAACATTTTCATAAACATTTTCGACATTTTCATATCCTCATAAACATATTCATATGAACATGCATAACTTAAACCTCAATCTTTTCCTTTTCCTCATTTCATAACATGTATCCTTTCATCATGAGCATATGCATTTTTTCTTTTTATTGAATTAAGATCGTTAATAGTGACTTTCCTCATCCTCAAAAAGTCGATGGATCCATCTACATGTAACTACAGTACTGGACGACGGGGACATCAGTGACAATCTCTATTCAACTGAGCCTTGGCCTATCCTCATCGAATTGAAATACGATCGTCGGGCTCCCTCTGGGGCCTTCTCCAATTAATGGGCTTTCTCTGAGGTCTTTTCCCTCACGATATCCCCATTCTTATCCTCGTATCCTCATATCCTCAATACTCACAATTAATTCACTTCCTTCAACGTTTTACATTTTCATCACTTTATAAAATCATGCATTTAATATTCTTTTCCTTTTAAAAACAAGCATGTAACATATCTTTTAATGTTATCGTTTTATTATAAAAATCCATAATCGTTTTAAACAACCATTTTAACATATTAAAAGTCCATAAACATTTAAAATGACATTTTAACATCAAAAAATTTAAAATAATATTATTATATATTAAATCATAAACATTTAAAATAATCATTTTAACATATAAAATCCATAAACATTTAAAATAATCATTTCAACATATAAAATTTCATAAACATCCATAACCATTGAAAATAATCATATTAGCATATAAAATAGCATTCATGGCAATGCCATGAAGTTTACTAATTTTTAGGTGTAAAATGACCGTTTTACCCTAGACGTAAAATTTCACGTTTTTGACATTTTCTTAATTCTATTGACTGTAACATGTCCCAAATAATTATTTAAGCTTACATGAATTTTCTCATATTTTTATTTAGCTTAAATCGAAGATTTTTAAATTAATCTTTAATTATAACGTATTAATGTGTTTTAATCTCGAATTAAACCAAAAGTTAATATAAATTCCCAAATTAAAAACTTAGACTTTTAATAATTATTTGATCTTAAATATAATTTTCCATAATTTTATAAAGCTTAAAACTAAGCTTTTTAATTAATTCTTTAATTAACCTTTCGTGACGCGTTTAAATCCCAGATAAATCCAAAACTTCATAATTTGATCCCAAATTTTAAACATAATATTTTTATTATTTATTATACCCTTGAGAGCCATGAACCACACCCGTGGACCCATGGTTCCAATTTTAGCCTTTTAAATTTTCGAAATTGACACATTAACGAACCACCCGAGCCTTCTCCCAATTTACTCGAGTCACGCCCGAGCCAAACCCTAGCCAACCCACCTTGGGACCCTACTGACCAAGCCCAACCCCTAGCTCCCTCAAACCTTGTTGGAACTTGACCCAAAATCTGCATGTGTTGTGCATGTGTATCCTAGCATATCTTAGGTCTCCTAGCTAGCCTAGGGCTCTTCCAGCCGATCCACCACCAAACCACCATGACCCTAACCAACCCTGGACCACACCCATACCCGAACAAGCCAAGCCCAACCCTTGAACCAGAGCAGCGAGCCATCTGTTAGAGAAAACAGTAGCTACGCCCCTCCACGGCTTCCTCACGTTTTCTTGAAGAATCAGCCAACCAAGCCACCACAGCCCCTGCCCAGGCCCCTAAACAGCCTCCTAGGACCCTAAAGAGTCGAACTAGCCCAGCTCAAAGCCCCTGGGCTGAGCCATCTCTTCCCTGCACCATCTGCTACCATGCGCTATTCCCTTATGCTTCTCGGGGAGGAGTCCTAGCATGGCTAGGACTCCATTCCTGACCCCTCACGGACCTTGGCTAGCCCTGGACCCCACCGAGCCCAAGCCTAGCCTTCTTTTCCCAAAAGCTGAGCCCTTAGGATCATCAAAATCAATTTCGGTTTCCATCTTCTGTCATGTTCGTGTGCAGCTTGTGTTGTGGGACTTAGACTCTTTAAAACATGTAAAAACCACCCTTAACCCTTCCCTAGTCATGGCCCCTTAGGATCATGTTAAACATAATTTTAGATCAACACAGATGATTTAAAAACCATCCTTGATGCAAAAACGAAAATATAACCACGTGTCCTTTTTTTCATGCAAAACATGTTCAAACAATTACTATGATGTGATAGATGAGAAAAAGAGAAGAATATGGCGTGTCTTTGCATTTTAAACGCACGATTTTTCCTTGACGACGAAGAACGACGATGATGAGGGCCTATGCTTGTGTTCCCTTTCAAAGCTTCGACTTTTTCACTCAAATACGGTGTGTGTGTGCCGTGCAAAACTTGGGGAGGGCATTTGGTGTGTAAAATCTGAAAAATGGCAGTGGGTTATGGTGTTAATGGAGAGGGTTTTGAGTATTTTATTGTTAATTAATCATTAATTAAGCTTAGGCCCATTAAGCATACAAATTAGGCCCATTAGTGCTTAATTAAAATATTAAAAATAGTTTTGTTTAAATAAGTTTGTGTATTTATTAGCCGAGTTGCTAAAACTTTTGTATTTTTGTTGAAAAATCAACACCGATAAAAATTACGTTCCGATGTATAAAATCACCTCAAAATCTCTTATTTTCAAAAATAATAAAACACATCACCCATATTTTAAATAATTAAAAAAAATTATTTATTAAAAACATTTTACATTTTTCAGCCATCGGTATATGTTCTTCGATCGCAATTCTAATAACCATTGAAAATACATTTAAATGCTACCATGTAAAAATATATTTTAACCATGTTAAAATGTAAAACATAATTAATTTATGCAATTAAAACAATTAATTGAAATACACAAAGAATTTAATAACTCGTATGCATGTGGTTCGCGTGGACCTTCGAATTTTCGGGGCATTACAATCTTCCCCCCTTAAATTGAATTTCGTCCTCGAAATTCGCTTATCCTTAATGACCAAAATTTTAGACTTAGTTCTAGTATCCCAAAAATCCACGCTTCCGCTGCGCTACTCTGATAAAACTTAAATTTAAGGATGTCGTTACGTCTCCTTGATCTCAATTAAATTTTCCTTCTAAATCATCATTTGCTTATTGCAAATTAAAAATACCTATAATGACTTAGTGATGTTACTGTTATAACCTCAAATTACAACTTTTTTTATAATTCCCAATAATCAAAATGGATGATCACACTTATCGTATATTACTTTCCTTATTTTATACCCAAAATGTTCATCAACTTATCATAATTCAATCTTAAAATCTCAAATGCATCCACTAACGCTTAAATTTTCAAGCCTAATATCGATTCATCCTTAAAAACCCTTGATTAAAATTCCTTCTAACCTTATGCCCCAGATATCCCAAGGTTCTAAATATTCTTAAAAAGTATAAATAATCGAAAATTCTTATCCTTTAACCCATTCAATTTTCACTTATTGTTAAACTAGTCCCCAAATTCTTTAATAATTGCAAAATAAATTCTTAATTTCATCAAAAATTATCTTAATTGGTCCTTAATTTCGAAAATCATACGATTAACCCATAAGTTCTTGGCATTCTTAATTCCCTTCTACGGGTTTTCCCATAACATAATTTCAAAAATTTTAAAGTTATTTTCCCAAAAGTCAATTCCCATAACCAATCTTACATTTAATCCAAACTTAAAATTTTATTTAAAGCATGAATTATTTAACAGCATGTTTTCATGAAGTATTTTACGACCAGCTTTTTTTTTTTATTATTGTTCAGTTTTTAAACTTAAATAAATTATGGAATTATGCATGTTGGTTACGTTTGGATTATACATGGAACAGTATGCCTCCTAGACGCCAGGTTGGACGCCCGAGAGGTGATGATGAGTACCGTCATGAAGACGGTGAGGATCAAGGACAGGGGGGATTCGGACCTCCACCCCCTCCACCTGATATGAACGCCCAGTTGCTTGCTGGGATGACGCAGTTCTTCGCGCAGTTTGCGGGGAACAATGCCGCTGGAGCAGCTAGGCCGACAGGGGCCGAAGCTATTTACGAGAGATTCATGAATATGCGTCCTAAGGAGTTTTCAGGGACGACGGACCCCATGATTGCCGAGGGCTGGATCAAGTCCCTCGAGGTTATCTTCGAGTTTATGGAGCTTGGAGATGCAGACAAAGTTCGTTGTGCCACCTACTTATTCGGAGGAGATGCCCGCTTATGGTGGGGAGGAGCATCAGTAGCCCTGAATTTGGCTACACTGAGGTGGGCGCGCTTCACGGAGGCATTCTACTCCAAATATTTTACTGAGAAAATGCGCACCAGGTTGACCACTGAGTTCATGAGCCTGAGACAGGGGGATCTGACTGTTACGGAGTTCATCCGTAAGTTTGAGAGGGGTTGTCATTTTGTACCCCTGATCGCGAATGATGCCAAGGCCAAGTTAATGCATTTCTTGGTGGGTTTACGGCCGATCTTGCGCCGTGATGTTAGGGTATCTGACCCTATTACTTATGAGGTCATTGTCTCCAGAGCTCAAGCTGCAGAACAGGATCAGCGTAATATCGAGAGAGACCGCCAGGGCAAGTGCCCAGTCCAGGTACCACACCGCCCTCCTCCTCAGCAGCATCAGCAGCAGAATAAGAGGCCTTTCCATGGCCCGCCCAAAAACAGAGGCCACCAGCAGCAGCAGCCGCAGCGAGGACATGCAGTCCCTAAGCCTATTGAGCATCCGATCTGTCCTAAATGCTCACGCCGCCATCCTGGAGTATGTATGTATGGCTCTGGGAAGTGTTACAAGTGCGGTAGCCCAGACCACGTGCTACCGCAGTGCCCTCAGAGGAATCTGCTTACCCAAGGAAGGGTATTTGCTCTCCATGCAGCGGAGACGAACCCCGATACCATGCTTATGATAGGTACCTTTAAGCTTACATTTATATTTGGGATTTAATGTTTTTGGTGAGGTTTTGAACCTAGTATTGCGATAAGATTGCATGCTCTACTCAGTATTATTTTGGGGTATTTAAGTTAGAAGAACTTTGGTCTTTGCATGTCTATAAGTTAGTTTTGTGATTATTGGGTTCAGCCTAGTGTTCTAACCTTTCAGGGAGAATTTTCATAGCTGGCTCAGCTACAAAATCTCTGATAGATTGCGGGGCTACTCACTCATTTATCTCTGAGGTCTTTGCGAATTTTCTCAAAGTTAAGACCGTTGGGCTAGATGTAGCCTACCCAGTGGTACTGCCTTCAGGAGAGGAGATGACAGCCACCAATGTGATCCGAGACATAGATCTGGAGCTTCATGGCAACCTTGTTTATGCGGATCTGATTGTCTTGTCGATGCCAGAGTTTGACATCATATTAGGCATGGATTGGCTATTGCGGAACAGAGTGCTGATAGACTTCCAGCGGAGATCTGTTCTAGTCCGACCGCCTGGGATGTCACAGTTCTTATTTGAGCCGGATAGGTACTTTCCCTTACCACGCATTATTCCTTATGTCCAGGCTAGGAAGCTCATGCATAGAGGGTGTCGAGCGTTTTTAGCAACTTTTATACCTGTCCCCGAGACACCCAGTCAGTTAGCCGCAGATGTTCCGATTGTTAGAGATTTCTTAGACGTTTTTCCTGAGGACGTCTCTGGTATGTCACCCGAGAGAGAGGTGGAGTTTTCTATTGAACTTATGCCAGGTACGGTACCAATCTCAAAAGCACCGTACGGACTAGCACCGACAGAGATGGCAGAGCTTAAGAAGTAGATTCAGGAACTTCTCGACAAGGAGTTCATTCGACCGAGTTTCTCACCATGGGGCGTGCCAGTCTTGTTTGTTAAGAAGAAGGATGGATCCATGAGACTATGTATTGACTACCGGGAGTTGAACAGGGTGACAGTGAAGAACAAATACCCACTCCCAAGGATCGAAGATCTATTTGACCAGTTACAGGGAGCTTCGGTGTTTTCCAAGATTGACCTGCGTTCCGGTTATCACCAGTTGAGGGTGAAAGACGCTGATGTTTCAAAGACGGCCTTTAGGACTCGTTATGGCCACTACGAGTTCCTTGTGATGCCGTTCGGTTTGACAAATGCGCCAGCGATCTTCATGAATCTCATGAATCGCGTATTTCAGCCGTATCTTGATCAGTTTGTGATAGTGTTCATAGACGACATTCTTGTCTACTCGAATAATCAAGAGGATCACAGCAGACATCTGACCACAGTGTTGCAGACCTTGTAGAAGCACAAGTTATTCGCAAAGTTCAGTAAGTGCGAATTCTGGTTGGAGAAGGTGGCGTTCTTAGGCCACATTGTTTCTAGCAGTGGTATTGAGGTAGACCCAGCGAAAGTTGCAGCAGTCAGAGACTGGGTTGTGCCGCAGAATGCATATGAGATCCGCAGTTTTCTTGGCTTAGCAGGATATTACCGGAAGTTCATTCAGGGATTTTCTTCCATCGCAGTTCCACTCACATCATTGACAAAGAAGAATGTGAAATTTGTGTGGAGCGATGAGTGTCAGAAGAGCTTCGATACTTTGAAGCAAGCTCTTATCTCAGCACAAGTTTTGGCCATGCCGTCAGGGCCTGGTGAGTTTGTCTTGTATACCGATGTTTCGAAGCTCGGTCTCGGCGCAGTGTTGATGCAGCATAGGAAGGTGATAGCGTATGCTTCTTGACAGTTGAAAACTCATGAGAAGAATTAACCTACCCATGATCTAGAGTTGGCAGCCATAGTATTTGCCTTGAAGATTTGGAGGCATTATTTGTACGGTGAGAAGTGCCAGATCTTCACCGACCATAAGAGCCTCAAGTACTTCTTTACGCAGAAAGAGCTGAATATGCATCAGAGGCGTTGGTTGGAGCTTGTGAAAGACTATGATTGTGACATTAGCTACCACCCGGGTAAAGCTAATGTAGTTGCGGATGCACTGAGCAGGAAAGTTTCAGTGATGGCCCATTTGACGATTCAGATATCTCTTCAGTCTGAGATGCAGAGGTTTGATCTAGAGGCATATCCTCGAGGTAGAGTTGCCCGTCTATCTACCTTGACTATCCAGTCCTCTCTCCTAGAGCGTATTCGCAGTGGTCAGCCAGCAGATGAGCAGTTGGCAAAGTGGAAGCAGCGAGATGAGGCCAAGGGCAGTGTCTTGTATACAGTTAGTGACAATATTGTCAGATATCGAGACAGGATATGGGTTCCTAGTAGTGATTCTATCCAATCAGATATTCTATCAGAGGCCCATATGTCACCGTACTCTATTCATCCAGGGAGTACGAAGATGTACAAAGACCTGCAGTTATTGAAGGACATCAGACGATTTGTATCCGAGTGTCTGACTTGTCAGTTAGTGAAGGCAACGCATCAGAGGCCAGCAGGTTTGCTCAAGCCTCTTCCTATTCCCGAGTGGAAGTGGGAGAATGTTACCATGGACTTCGTGACCGGTTTACCGAAGTCAGTCAGAGGATCAAATGCTATATGGGTGATTGTCGACCGTCTTAGCAAATAAGCGCACTTCTTGCCTATCAAGACGACTTTCACCATGGTTCAGTATGCAGAGTTGTATATCCGAGAGATAGTCCGACTTCATGGTATTCCAGTTTCTATCGTATCTGACAGCGACCCCAGATTCACTTCCTCATTTTGGAAGAGTTTGCATTCGACGATGGGTACGAAGTTGCTGTTCAGCACAGCTTTCCACCCTCAGACAGATGGGCAGTCAGAGCGAGTTATTCATATTTTGGAGGATCTTCTCCGTGCTTGTGTTATCGATTTCTCCGGGAGTTGGGAGTCGAACTTGCCATTAGTGGAGTTAACCTATAATAACAGCTTTCAGTCATCTATAGAAATGGCTCCGTATGAAGCATTGTATGGTCGCAAGTGTAGATCTCCTATTCATTGGGATGAGGTAGGAGAGAGAGCCGAGTTGGGTCCAGAAATTATTCAGCAGACTGTCGATGTAGTAGCCCAGATCCGTGACAGGAGGAGGACTGCTCAGAGTCGACAGAAGAGTTATGCGGACCACCAGAGGAGAGATTTAGAGTTCTCCGTGGGCGACCATGTCTTCGTGAAAGTAGCACCTATGAAGGGTGTCATGCGATTTGGGAAGAAAGGGATGCTTAGTCCGAAATTCATTGGACCATTTGAGATCCTTGACAGAGTTGGGACGCTAGCTTATCATGTTGCTCTTCCGCCAAATCTGGCCGGAGTACACAATGTGTTCCACGTCTCCATGCTGAGGAAGTATATGGCAAATCCTTCGCATGTCTTGAATTTTGGGCCGTTGCAGCTTACTCCGAACCTGTCTTATGAGGAGAGACCAGTGCAGATCTTAGACAGACAGGAGAAGAAGCTTCGAAACAAGCTGGTTAAGCGAGTGAAGGTCAAATGGCTCAACCATTCAGAGGAGGAAACTACATGGGAGTATGAGCCAGAGATGAGGAGTCGGTATCCGGAACTATTCGGTGAGTTCTAATTTAGAGAACGAAATTTCTTTTAAGGGGGGAAGGATTGTAGAACCCGTAAATTAGACTACGTATAAGTCATGCATAATTTCTAGTATTTAAATTAAAATGATTTTATTGCATGAGTATTTAAATTCTCTTCTTTAAATTTATTTATTTCATGCAGTAGTTTAATTATTAGCTTTCAGTAAATTAAGTGAGGCCGGACTGGAGTTGGAGTAAAGAGATAAATTTTAATGTTAAGAAACATCCCTAGAATTTATTTAAGTTAAATAATAAGTTAATTTAATGTAAAAGAAGGTTTAAGGAATTATCTAAATAAGTTGAGTTAAGTAGTAAATAAAGTTCAATAATTAATTCCTTAATTCCCTAAAATATTTAATGGGTAGATAAAACACTAGAGATTTAAAATTTAATATTTAAGAAATATTTTCTCTGTATTTTCTTAAGATTTTCGGCCACCTCTTCTCATTTTTAAAAGATTTAGTCTTTTTGATTTACAACTCTTATCCTTGATTCAATTCCTTATCCATTTTTTTTATTATTTTTCTTGGGAGATAATTTCACCACACTAAATCTTCAATAATTGATAGTTAAGTAATATTTTTGCCTTTTTTAATCATCAAAATTCGGCCCTCTCATCTTTGTAGTATTTAAAACTTGTCAACTCACAATTTAATTGATTTTTTTCCTTATCCATTTTTAGGAGATAAATCCCTCACTT
This sequence comes from Primulina huaijiensis, assembly GCF_012295235.1. Lineage (NCBI taxonomy): Eukaryota > Viridiplantae > Streptophyta > Magnoliopsida > Lamiales > Gesneriaceae > Primulina > Primulina huaijiensis. The sequence goes on from NC_133309.1 coordinate 5,767,844, forward strand.
TTTAATTCTCCAATAATTAGTAATTAAACAATTCCCTACCTTATTTAATAAATAAAAATCGATCACCCCTCTCCCTTTTTTTAAAAGATTTAAATGAGTTGACAACTCATTCTCTATTATCTCCTTAATCTGTTTTAAGTAGAGATTCTCCCCACCTGTAAATCTCCAACCAATAAATTATTTAAGCAATTTCTCCCTTGCTCCTAGTCTAGAAGATCGACCAAGTGCATTCTAGAATTGCCCTCAAAATCTTTTATTATCCCCATCATTCCTTATCTCACAAACTAGAAGATAGAAAGAATATTTTCCTTCCTTTATCTTGCAACCTTTCCTCCATCTCCTAGACTCATTTCTTCTCTCCATTATTTCCAAATTCAGAGCATCTTTCAGAGTGTAAATCGTGAGGAAAATAAAAAAAACCGAGAGAAACAAGAGAGAAAAGTTGAAACAAGAAGGAAAGCACTCTGTCTCTTCCACGCCGCGCCGTCGTAATCGTTTGTTTTCTTTCAAAACAAAAATCCAAGGCATGTTTATATCTTTCTTTGACTCTTCAATCAAGTCATATTAACATTTTCAAACATTACATGATCATGATTGCCATGGCAAAACCCAATTTGGACAGCAACTTTCAAAGAAAAATCTGCACAGGAATTTTCGGCTCTTCCCACTTGTACTTCACGTTTCTTGTTGTTTCTGTTGTTGCAGGGTTTGGCTAGGTCCTAGGCTCCCAAGGCTGCACCTAGACATGTGTTACGGTGTATCAGGATCATGTTGGTCCATCGGTTCAAGCCCCATACACGGTGATATTCAGAAATGACAGCAACTCCCCAAGCGTGCCCCTTTTTGCATTCGATTTTCTTTGTTGCTGTCAAGGGTTGATGTTTCTGATCTTGGCTGCCCTAGGGGCTATAGCCAAGGTTATAACATCTCCTTATTATGTCTAAGACATGACCAAGTCACCCTTTTGAGGCTTGCTCCATGGTGGAATCGGTTTTAAATCAAAAGAACAAGAACAGCCCCTTTCCCGTCGGCCCCCTTCATTTTACAGTAGGTGGGGTGTCGAGTTCGTGGTGTGTTGTGGATCTTGGTTGGCTTTTTAGCCCTTAGCCACGGTTCATACCATACCCCATGATGTCTAGATCAATCCATGGTCAACCATATGGCCACTGGTATGATGCATGACAGCAACAAAACGAAATTTCAGAATCATCACCGTACAGATTTTTGTGTCTCGGTTGAAGCTTGGTGTTGTCCTAGGTGTTGGATTGGATTGTGGTTGGCCTAGGGCCCTTAGCCATGGTGTAAGCCACACCTTAGGATGTTGGGAAGAGGCTCTGGTCAGAGGTTCAAGCTCCAATGGTCAATAGTCTCACAAACGAAGCAATGTAAGCACTAGTGCGGTTGCTGGAATTTCTGGGCAGCAACTTGTTGCTTCCGTTCAGTGGCTTGTTCGAGTTCTTGGTTGGCTTTTAGCCAATGTCCTTGGACTGGACAGTGCCTCATCGAGTTGGGAAGGTCATTTTTTTGGCCGTTTGTGATTTGGATCATTTCAGAGGTCGTACGAGAATTTACGGTGCGATGTGCCAAATTGACTCTCGAAAGAGCGTTTCATGTTTTGGCCTCCATTATGTGGTCATTTTAGGTGTATTTTAATCATGACTAAATGATGGTTCGGTGTTGGTTCGGGTTGGCACGGAGTCATGATTAAATACGAAGTCGTTGGGCATAATTGTCTCGTTTTGGATTCAATTACAAAGTTTGGTCAAGAAAATCATTTGCATAATTTTCATGTTAGATTTAAGTCGCAGCGAGCCTGAGAACGATCCAACCCATTTGGTAAAATTAATACAGGACATTAAATTACGTTATTTAATTATATTACGTGCATAAAAATAGAAATTATTCATTTTTTAGATTTATGTGATATTGCTTGTGGCCATTGTACTATTGTGGGATTATTACTTCACCCGGTCGCCAGTTACCTGTCAGTTCAGTTTTGTACCACCCAGTATACTGTGGCATTAGGATGATCAGACGATTAGTATTTCACCCGGTCGTCAGTTACCGGTCAGTTTAGTTCAGTTTAGTGCAGTTCATGGGGCCACTTGCGTAGAACATAATCTCAACAAAATTATCATCCAGGCTATTTTATTACAAAGCTCTATTGAGCTAACAGTTCACTTAGTATTTATAATTATCCATGATAATATATTTACACTTCAGTTAGTGTGAATTTAATTAATGAAAAAGAAAATTTTTAAATTTTTCCACAAATTTTCAAGTACGAATTAAGAGACCTCGACACATTAGCTGAAAATGCTCAAAATTGGGACACTATAGGTACAATCGAACCATCAAACAAGATTCAATCTCCCACATCTGGTGGAGGTATGTATACCCTCAAAGATGAACATGATCTGCAAGCTAGATTTACCCCTTTGGCAAGAAAAGTTGAAGCACTTGAATTGAAAAAGAATGGTCAATTAAAATCTGTTCAAGAAATTACGTGTTACATCTGTGATACAAGTGATCATTCTACAAAAGATTGTCCCACTTTGCAATCTTTTAAAGAATGTCTCCATGAACAAGCCAATGTTTTGAACAATTTCAAAAGGCCAAATTTTGAACCATTTTCTCAAAATTACAATCCAGGTTGGCGAAATCATCCAAATTTTAGTTGAAGGAATGATAATGCTGCACAATTTTCACAACCACATTTCCAAAATCAACAAAATTTTCAAAATTATGCACCTTATGTTCCTCCACTTAAAAGGAACTTAGAAGATATATTGAATTCTTTCATTACAAAGCAAGAGTATATCAATACTCAAACTGCTCAAACCATGACAGATTTGAAAGATACTTTTGCTAAATTTGCATCTGTACTTAATGTTCATGAAAAAGGTAAGTTTCCTTCACAACCACAGCCTAATCCCAAGGATCATCATTCACAAACCGGAACTTCTGGAACTCAACCGATGGATCAGGTAAAATCTGTTATTACCCTTCGCAGTGGTAAGGTAGTGGAAAAATTCATTCTTAAACCTTGTGAAAATGATGATAAATCAACTCCAAAGGGTAAGGAAGTGGAACCCATAACTCGCGAAGAAGAGGATCAACAGATAGTGCCACCACTATTCCCTCATGCATTGAAAAATACAAAAAAATCAAATTTGAATTCTGATATATATGATATTTTTAAACAAGTAAAAGTTAATATTCCTTTATTAGATGCAATAAAGAAGGTACCATCATATGCCAAATTTTTGAAAGACTTGTGCACCGTGAAAAGAAAATTGGATGTGAAAAAGAAAGAATTTTTAACCGAACAAGTAAGTGCAATTATTCAAAATAATAATAATTTGAAATACAAAGACCCTGGTTTCATGTATTATTGGAGAACGAAAGATTAAAAAAGCCTTGCTTGATCTTGGAGCTAGTGTGAATTTACTTCCATATTCAGTTTATCAAGAACTCAATCTAGGTGTGTTAAAACCTACTTCGGTAACACTTTTACTTGCCGATAGATCTGTTAAAGTGCCAAAAGGTATGGTAGAAGACGTGTTGGTCCAAGTTGATAAATTTGTATATCCTGTCGATTTCATAGTTTTAGATACACAACCTATCGAAGCTTGTAATGCAATTCCTGTAATTTTGGATCGTCCATTCTTAGCAACTTCTAATGCTCTTATAAATTGCAGGAATGAAATAATGAAGTTGTCATTTGGTAACATGACCTTGGAGCTTAATGTTTTTAATCTTTGTAAGCAACCACATGACAAAGGAGATGAAAGTGAAGATGAAAATCTTATTGAAACTCTTGTGGAAGAAAACATTCAAGAAGGGAGTACTAGTGACCAATTAGATATTTGTTCGATTGATATTGTTAAAAATAATATTGAAATTGATCTTGATGATTTTATCATGTATCACTCGTTAAAAGGATAAGAGAAAGAATTTGAGGCAAAATATGAGAACAAAGATGAACCACCCATATTGGAGTTAAAACCTTTGCTAGAAGAATTGAATTATGCATTTCTTGGATAAGATGAAACATATCCGGTGGTAATTTCTTCCAAACTAGAAAGTGATCAAGAAGGTAAATTAGTTGATATGCTTAAAAGACATAAAAATGCAATTGGTTGGACATTAAAAGATCTCAAGGGCATTAATCCACAAATTTGCACTCACAAAATTCATTTAGAAGAAAATGCTAAAACATCTCAACAACCACAAAGGAGATTAAATCCGCACATGAAAGATGTTGTGAAAACTGAAGTTCTTAAACTACTTGATGTTGGAATTATCTATCCTATTTCTGATAGTAAGTGGCTAAGTCCAACACAAGTAGTTCCAAAAAAATCTGGCATCACAGTGATAAAAAATGAAAAAGGTGAATTGTTAACAAGTCGAGTCCCATCTAGTTGGCGTATGTGTATTGATTACAGAAAATTAAATGATGCCATTAGAAAAATCATTTTCCATTACCATTTTTTGATCAAATTTTAGAAAGAGTGGTAGGTCATCCCTACTACTGTTTTCTTGATGGATATTCAGGTTATTATCGAATTCCCATTGCACTTGAAGATCAAGAAAAAACTACATTCACATGTCTTTTTGGAACATTTGCATTCAGAAGGATGCCATTTGGTTTATGCAATGCCCCAGCAACATTTCAAAGATGTATGCTAAGCATTTTTAGCGACATGGTTGAAAATTGTTTGGAGATTTTCATGGATGATTTAACTATTTTTGGGAGTACATTTGATAATTGTCTTGAAAATTTAGAAAAAGTTTTAAAAAGATGTGAGGAAAAAGGTCTTATTTTAAATTGGGAAAAATATCATTACATGATTAATTCTGGGATTGTTTTGGGACATATTGTGTCATCTCACGGAATTGAAGTTGATAAAGCAAAAGTTGATGTCATTGCCAATTTACCCCCTCCAAAAACCATTAAAGAAATTCGTTCATTTTTGGGACATGCTGGATTTTATAGGAGGTTTATAAAGGACTTTAGTTTAATCTCTAAACCCATTTGTAACCTCTTAACAAAAGACACTGTATTTGAGTGGACTCAAGAATGCCAAAATGCTTTTGATAAAATCATTCGACATTTAACATCAGCTCCTATCATGCAACCTCCTGATTGGTCTTTACCATTTGAAATCATGTGCGATGCGAGTGATTATGCAGTCGGTGCAGTATTGGGTCAAAGAAGAAACGGTAAGCCTTATGTGATATATTATGCAAGTAGAACTTTAAACAATGCTCAAATGAATTACTCCACAACTGAAAAAGAACTACTTGCTGTAATATTTGCATTAGATAAATTTCGTTCTTATTTGATTGGATCAACGACTATTGTGTTTACTGATCATTCTGCTATTAGATATTTGTTGACCAAACAGGATGCAAAGCCACGACTGATACGATGGATTTTGTTGCTCCAAGAATTTGACATTGTGATCAAAGATAAAAAAAAGGAACCGAGAATGTTGTAGCCGATCATTTATCGAGACTAGTAACATGATCATCTTATGAAATGACACCAATTAACGATAATTTTCCTGATGAACATCTATTTTCAGTTACTACTACACCTTGGTTTGCTAACATAGTAAATTTTCTTGTGACAGGAAAAATGTCACCGCAATGGAGTTCTCAAGATAAAAGAAAATTTTTGAATGAGGTAAAAAACTTTTATTGGGATGATCCGTATCTGTTCAAGTATTGTCCGGATCAAATTTTTTGGCGTTGCATACCCGACAATGAGGTAAGTAGTGTCTTTAAATTTTGTCATTCAGAAGCATGCGGAGGACATTTTTCTTCAAAGAAAACTGCTGCAAAAATCTTGCAGTGTGGATTTTATTGGCCCACTTTGTTTAAAGATACCCACGAAATTTGCAAGATCTGTGAAAATTGTCGAAAATTGGGTGCGATTTCAAAAAGAAACGTGATATCTTTGAATCCTATCATTGAAATTGAAATCTTTGACTGTTGGGGAATTGATTTTATGGGACTTTGTCCACCTTTGTTTGGATACTTGTATATTTTAGTTGCAGTTGATTATGTTTCCAAATGCATAGAAGCAATTCCATGTCGAACAAATGATCATAAAATCGTAATCAAATTTTTAAAAGAAAATATTTTTAGTAGATTTGGAATTCCTCGAGCAATGATAAGTGATGGGGGAACTCACTTTGTTAATATACCATTTGCTTCGTTGATGAAAAAATATGGTATTACTCACAAAGTAGCTAATAGGGAGATAAAGCAAATTTTGGAAAAAACTGTTAACCCAAATAGAAAAGATTGGTCTCTGCGACTTAATGATGCACTTTGGGCAAATCGAACAAGTTTTAAAACATCATTGAATATGTCTCCCTATAGGTTGGTTTACGGAAAATATTGTCATTTGCCAGTGAAATTGGAACATAAAGCTTATTGGGCGATCAAAACTTTTAATTCAAGCATGGATGATGCCAACAAATTGCGCAAATTGCAACTTAATGAACTTGATGAACTCAGAAATGACGCGTATGAGAATTCAAGGATTTATAAAGTAAAAATCAAATCATTTCATGATAAAACAATTTTTAGAAAATATTTTGAGATTGGTAAAAAAGTTTTGCTTTATAATTCGCGACTTCACATATTCCCAGGAAAATTACGATCAAGATGGACATGTTCATATGTTGTAAAACATGTGTATCCTTATGGAGCTGTGGACATTGAAAATCCTAAAAATGGTGATGTTTTTAAAGTAAATGGACAAAGGCTTAGACTATTTTTAGAAAATGAAATCTTTAAAGAAGAGTTTATTTCCCTTTCCGATCCTTGATTTTTTGTATTACAATTAATTTTGTTTGTTTTTATTTCAGGTTTCCTTAATCTTTTTATTTTTTCCGATTAAATGGCGGATAACGGTACTCCGTGGCTCTCATAGTCGGTTTAATCAGTTTCCCACAATTGCTGATATAAAAAAAAATTATTTATTTTCTTTTCAAAATGGATGAAATTCTCTTAAAAATTTGTAAATATTTTCCCTCTGTTTCTGAAAATGTTCTAAGAAAAATTTATGCAGGTAGGTGTGAAAGATTGAGATTGTTAATGCGAAAAATAATTCCAGAAGATATCCGTTTTGTAATAGAAGCTAAGGTCCGATTAGGAGGAGAAGTTCAACAGTCATTACTCATTCGGTATATGCCTGGATTAGGAAAAAGTACTTATGCGAAAAAACGAAGGGCCAAAAGTTTAGGGGTTTGTCATAAATCTGCAAGATGGACTTGTGACAAATGATGCAGATCTTTGGGATATGTTTCCAATAACAGAGAAGATAAAATTGGTTTCATTAAGAATGAGCTGAGTAAGGAGGCTTTAGATAACATTTTATTGACTCTTGAGACGCATTCTAATGGACACGTGCATATTGAACTTCTCCGTTTTTGAAAACAATTCCAAGACGAACGTCATTTTAATAGTCTTGGGAATCCGACTAAAAAAGAACATGTTTGCCAATTTATAAGAAAATTGGATGCGAAGCATATCCTCGACTCATAGAAGGCGTTGAAGCCGTTTCTGGACGTAAAACCATAGGAAAATTGTGAGCAACAATCACACTACTGTTTATATGCATGTGTGTTATTATTGTTTTTACTGTTAATTCTGTTTACAACTGTGACCCATAGTTTTGTCATGATAACATATAACCCCTATAAAATCTCTCATCTTTCTATCTCTATTTTCGCAGACAAAAAAGAAAGTAAAAACATGGCTGGATCCTCAGCACAAACATTGAAAAATATTTGTGTATTTTGTGGGTCGAGTTTTGGAAAAAATGAGGTGTTTGTAGAAGCAGCAAATAATCTTGGAAAAATATTGGCTGAGAGAAAAATTCACTTGGTATATGGGGGAGGTAATATTGGGTTAATGAGATTTGTTTCAACATCTGCACATCTTGGAGGTAGTCAGGTTTTGGTTATTATTCCTATAACTTTAGCTGAAGAAAATATTACAGGTGTTACGATTGGGGAGGAATTAAAAATTTCTTCAATTTATGAAAGAATCACCAAAATGATTGAAAATTCTGATACTTTTATCGCATTACCAAGTGGTTTTAGTACATTAGAAGAAATTTTTCACACTGTTTCTTGGGCACAACTTAATATCCATAATAAACCTGTGGGCTTGTTGAATATCAATAATTATTATGACAGTTTGTTGACATTTCTTGATAAAGCTGTGGAACAGAATTTCATTACAGAAAATTCACGAAGGATGCTCATCTCTGCTTAAACTGCCGACCAATTAATTGATGATTTGGAAGCTTTTGTTCATAAACCTGATCCGATGATAGCAAAGATCAATTGGTCGCAATCAAGCAGTAAGAAAAGAAAGTTGGATCATTGATTCAAAAGTCGTGGATTGGTTTACGTTTGTTTCAGTTTGTTATCTTCAATAAAATTCAATGTGATATCTCTTTCATTATGTACTCTTTATTAATAGTTATTTTGACATTAGGGACAATGTCATATTCTGTTTGGGGGGAGAACAAACTTATAAAAAAAATATTAAAATAAAAATAATAAAAATAAAAAATATATATATTCAAAAAAATATATTATTTTAAAATAAAACCATGTTTATTGTTTGTATCTTAGTAATTTTTGCAAAAATATCATACATTACATGTTTGAAAGGTTTAAATTAGAACATGTATTAATCTATTTAAGGATGTTTAAATTTTTATTTGAAAAAATGTCAATTTTAATATTCTGATCAATATAAAAATATGATTTATGAAATCTTTTTTAGTGATTAACCATTGTGATAAAATCAGGTATTAAAGTATATGGCCCAAGATATACCTTATAAGAGTGCCTAAAATTTTAAACTCACACATATTTTTTGAGTGAGTGGAGAGGACTGAGAAAACAGCTTTCGAGCCTTTATTGATCATGAGAGAGGTTATCTATTGTTTAGATCTTGAGTTCTTATTTTGAAAAAAAAATGATATTTCCTGAAGAAAAAAAAAGAGAAAAAAAAAGCAAAAAGAAAGATGTTGAAGATCTATGTAATTTTTAAGTTATATGCTACGACCCATAGCTCTCATAAAAGAAAAAAAAAAGAAAGAGAGAAATTAATTGTACAAATTAAATAAATATGTGGTCAGTTAGCATAAACTTAGTCTAATTCTATGATGTTATGAAAACAAAAAAAAAGATCAGAAAAAATATATAATAAGAACAACTAGATTTTGAATCAATGGTTTTCCGATCTTTTGATTAGTTTGGCTCGTTTGTCTATCTGCATTCTGTAAACCATTTTCCTGAATATTTATCTGTATTCCAACTCCATGGGAGAAATCGTTCCCATAAATTGAAAATTTTATTAACCCGTGAGGATATGGAGTTGAGACTCTTACTAGGAATTTCTGAAGACCATGTACATTTAACTACCTGAAAATAAGCTTTGAATTGATCAGCTCAGATTATTTCATAAATTATAATTATGATGATCTTGATATAACTTTGACATTTTTCAAATTGAATTTAAACACTTGGATAATTCCGATTACATTTCTATTTAAATTAATCAATATGTTTTGTATTGCTATTAACGCTTAAATTGCTAGGGACTAGCAATAAGCTGGTTGGGGGCTGAGATAAATATAAAAATTATACATTAATTAAAAGTTTTATAATATAAATTTATAGTTTTTGTTTTATTAAATGTTTAAATATTATATGTTTTATAATAAATTGTATAAAAAATAAGTTGTTGTGTAATTATAAGTTTTTACTATTTTTACAGGTTCGATAAAACAAGAATAAACTAGGCGTTGCAAATGGGATTAAGATGATTCTTGGACCTGTAGAAAGTTGATGATAACATCTACAATATTGGTGACAAGCATGAGATAAAAATCTTCTAACAATTCAGATCAAATTAAGCAACAAACAAAGTTACCAAAGGAGTGACAGTTTTACCATGCTCTAGTATTTTGACAATATCTCTCAAACTACTTGGTCAAATGGTTAAAATAAAATATCACAATTCAAATAACTCAATTATCCACATGTTTTATTTTATGTGGAGAAGCAAAATTGGATGGGAAGATTTTCAAAAGTGATGTGTATTAAAATATAATTTCTTGGAACACCAATGAAGACTTATGTGTAAAAAATAATATTTTATTTATGGTTGTCTTCCCAAATTCGGCTATAAATAGGGGTGCATTGTAATAAATTGAGATATCCCTCATTCTATGAACAAATCTTTGAGTTCATAATATTTCTTTCTTTATTTTTCCTTTATTTCATCATTTAAAAATAATTAGCATGTTAATTTCATATTCAAAGTTTTATATTTTGAATAATGAGTAGCTAACTTCCCAAGGTTGAGATGACAAGGTGAAGCTCTTGGTATGATAATAAGGTAATTAAAAGGTAATAATCTATTTTTTATATTATTTAATCATTATTTATTGTTTATGTTATATTTATTTCTTTAAGCATTTTTATACCCTACTTATAAGTGGGAGTTTTGATTTATTGTTGCTATATGTTACACTAAATTCTTGGTACCATTTAAATGTTTGTTTGGTTTTACCAACCATTTAAAGTGGATGCCTTGATTTATTATATATCAATATATCATATTATTAATTTCTTGGTACCATTTAAATGTTAGTTTGGTTTTACCAACCATTTAAAGTGGGAACCTTGATTTAGTGTTTACAAATATATATAGCACAATAAATACTTGACAACATTTATAAGTTTTGGTATATATTTTATACTTATAAGAAAATAGTATATAACATAATATAAATATGATTATTTAATATATTGGAACCATTTTATTAAGTGGATTTCAATAATGTTCATTAATGTTAACTTTATTAAAATATCAAGAGTGGATCCTCTAATCTCAACTACTTAAATTAAAATTTGAACAATTAAAAATTACCAATTGAAGATTCAAACAATTAAAAGAAAAAAAAAACCAAAAGACATTGTAGTGGACTTGTAATTACCGTAGCTTCCCTGTGGATACGATATCGGACTCACCGAATTATACTACTTGCGGACAACCTGCTATTGGGAGTGCAACAATCAAAGTCACAACACATGTCACATAATAAATTAAGCAATTAAATCAATTAATTAACTCATTTTTCATATTCCCTAGATTTGCATGCATTTGAATTACGTCGTCTTAATTTTGGACCTTACATATCGAATGGAATAGTCCATAGTTATGGTTGTACACCATTAGTCCTTTGACCCGAGACAATGTAGGGGCTATACGTACTAGCATGCACTTTGATCCGTTTACCGACTCCATTGAGGGTCATCAGGTAGCGAAGTTGGGTGTATTTTTGAAATTCGTAAGAACAAATGCAATATAGTCAAGGATTTACCAATTGCATGTGGGTGAAAATATCCTATGTGATCTGATTAATTAATAGTGTAACGAGTCTCTGGCCAGAGCAAGAAATATGTTTTAGGGAAAGGTGTTTTCCTAGTTGCATATACCATGCCACTATTAGTACTCAAAGATAAACCACATTGTTATCGAATCAATATGCAACTCTCAATATACCAATAGTTGCAGAATCTATCGGGATATATGTGTCGAAAGGCCGTACTATACGCTAACCATGACTTAATTTTCTTGCAAGCACTATCAGTGATACCTAGGGGATCATGGGACGATGCTACTAAACGCTCATACCATGATCCGATTGGTGCAATCAGAAATGAGTTCTGACATTCTTGATCAAGGTGTCGATGAAAAGAATGGGGTTAACTATGGTAGACCCGAATAAGAATTAATGTTATTCTGAATCACATGGAAATGTGAACCTACGGCTAGCAGTATCCCTGAACCATAGAGGGTTATACAAGTATCGGATTATGTGTTCCTGTTGAGATAGTAATATTTAAATGAGTTGAAAATTTGGCAACTATAGTTTGGAGGAGATCAAACAAGAAGCTTATAAAATAGTTTATAAGCTGATTCCATAAAATGGAAGAATGGAAGTTAGATTAATTGCTAAATAAGGAAAGAGAATGGAACTACCTGTTTTGTGAAGGATTTTACTAAAACTTGTAGCTGCCCAATATGGTAAGTGAAAATTTTGATCTTAACAAGACATGTATCCTTGATACATTGGCGCTCTCAGATCGTCAATTGGGCCTATAATGAGTTCGGGATCATTTATTTAGTGAGTTTGGAACTTACTAATTTGGTACTAGTAGTGTTGACTACTAAACATGAAACGTCTACTATTAAAATACTGCTAAATATTTTTTAAAAGATTTTTTCAAAAATTAGTCAAACACACATTTAAAAAGAATCATTCAACTACTGAATAAAAATATTGCAGTTAAATAAAAATCTAAATATCAACAAATCCCTATACTACTATTTTAAAATAACTTCAATGCAATATTCGAAATCCTGACAAATCCTCCACATGAAAAACGATGAGAAACGTAAAACATAATGTATCCACCCTGACTCAAAAATATAAAGTGCGGAAAAATTCAAGGTCCTCGGGTCAGCGTGCACACACCCAGCTCCGCCTACTCAGTCTTCAGCGCCTCCAGTCACCACATTATCATGCTCACACACATCATTCATACCTAGTGAGTCTAAAGACTCAACACACCTGAATCGCTATAACAAGTACATATACATAATATGCAACTGTGAAAAGTACTGTAATTATCATACATTTAATGATCTTAAAAGCATGAACTTAAACATAGCATGTCCAAGCATAACGTGTCCATCACCTATCTCATCATATCAACTTATATGTATTCATTTTCTTTATTCGAATTCAGATCATTAGTTGTGACTTTCGTATCAGCTCTAGTCGATGGATCCAACAACGTAGAAACACTGTACCCGGTGACGGGGACATCAACGATAGTATTACCCATCCACTGAGCTTTGGCCTTACATGTTCCTGTTCATGTTCGTATTAGTCACAACCAACTCCCATCCTTCAAAATATATCATCATATTCATCAATTATACAAATCATGCATATACGTAAATTTTCTTAAAATCAAGCATGCAACGTATTTTTTCGTATTTTCATAAAAATTCATGTTCGTGATTACATGTACATTTAAAACATGTAAATTTTTGAACAGGGCACTGCCAGGACTACTAACTCAACCCGAAAGCAAAATGACCATTTTGCCCCTGGAAACCCTAATTGACCATTTTACCCCTGGAAACCAAAATTTTGGCCCGAAGCCAACCAAACTCCTTAAAACACCTCAAAACATATTTACAATCATTTTCTATACGTAAACTCGAGCCCGTCCCGTAACTTTTACGATTCATTTTAGAACTTGGCCCGGGGTCCTGGTTTTTACTCGAATCAACCTGAAACGCAACCAAACGTTTCCCAACTTAAACCACAACTTAATCACACCCTACTGGAAAAATTCTGTATGTATAACCCTAACCCTAGTTGCACCGCCTAGCCAAATCTTTGACTCTACGCCTAACCGACATGGACCAGTCCCTAACCAACACTTCCTAGGACCAAGACCAGGCCGTGGAACCCTTCCTGGACCAGCCCTACTCACGCCTACTGCCCATGCACCCAACTATACGTGAATCACCCGAAAACAAGCCAAAATCCACCATATTCGACTCTTGACGCCTTCAATTTCAACATGTACAACCCTTCAAAAACGTAAATGAGCATCCCCTTACACAAGCACAACAAGGACGTGAGTTTCATGCAAAGAAATGCATATTTCATGTCAAATATTGTATAAAACATACATAACATGGTTCATCTAAGATTTCTCATGTAAAACATACAAAACACCATATATTGATGTGAATGATGGGAAAAACGGGATATAGGAGTGCTTTTCTTTATATACGCTCGAAACCTTTGAAATATACGCGTAGAACTTGCATCGAAGAGACGAGGAAGGAGTTCTTTGCAAAGCTTGAGAGGACTTCGATTGTTGCTGCTGTAATTTTTTTCAAAAATGGCTGCTGATTGAGAGAAGAAGGGGGCGGCCGAGTTGTTAAGGAATGGGTTTAGGGTTTGAGTGTAGGGCTTAATTATAATATATAGTGTTAATGGGCCCTTAATTAAAAATAACGAGGTTAAGTAGAATTTTGGACCCATTATGCATAAAATAATCCTATTAAGCCCAAAAAAATTCCCGAAAAATATTTCTTTTAGGTACGTTTTTAAAAATATTGTCCGAACCCTCCAAAAGCCCCTGACTCGCTAAATTTTGCGTACCGATTTAAAATATGACCCGGCGAATAAAAATACCCAACCAAGGCCCATTTTCGAAAAATCACCTTTAATTACACCATATATTAAATAATTATTTAACAAAAATATTTTTCCTAATTATCCTCGGTCTCCGTTCTTCGTTCGAGCGCGAAATACTTTTAAAAGCCCTAATGCATGAAACCTTAATAAACCATGAAATAAAACACATATCCATGCAATAACCGTGCATTTGATGAATTAAAATAGTTAAACACATATTATATTAAAACCCTAAATTGCATGCAGTCAGGTTACGTAGCTCGAATTTTTTGGACCTTACAAAACATGTAAACATATTATTATATATATCATGTGTTGTCAAAAGTTGACAAACACATAATATAACAAATAATAATATAAGAATTTAGATAAAATGAAATTAGAGTCCTAGTAGGGTAAGGACTTAGAGTCTTTGTGGGAGAGGGACTCCTAATTGGATTAGGAGTCTCACTCTATATATACATCATTAGGACTCATAAACATAATTGGATTAGAAGTCTCACTCTATATATATATCATTAGGACTCATAAACATAACCATTATTTTGCACACAAAATACACTCTCCTCTTTGCCATCAAGTTTCGGCCCTCACATATTTTTGTGAATAATATTTCGGCCCTCACCTTCCTTCCACCGCTGCACCGTCTCTGGATTTTGGAAATTCAGATGCCATAGTCTCAACGCACAAATCACTTGTGATTTCTAGAGCAATCCGAGCGAGAAAGACATCTTTTGATCGTGGACAAAATTAGACGATCAATACGTAATGTATTATTCTAAACACCCTATGAATGGTTTTGTTAATCACACGATGCCCAAGCAACGTCTTAATTGTCGAGACGAAAAATTTTAAATTTTCGCTGCATCTTGGGTGCGAGAATATGATGTCTCAACAGTACCTGATTTTACATTATTATCAAGAGAGGATTGACAATCTATGTTTGAACATATTGTAGATTTTACCATTCAGTGTGGTGAATTATAAAATCTTAATAAATTTTCGAATTTGAAGTTGTTTACGAATTTTCTTACAGCTACTACTTTTACTTTGTATATATCTTTGCCGAGAAATTCCATTTTAACTTAGCAAGAGATGAAGAGGCAGCTTCATTTTCAATTATTTAGAACTCAACTAGAGATATGTAATGTATAATTGTCTAGGGTTACTCGAAAGCACCAGAAACTTGTTGATAAAATTATTGAGAGGTTTGAAAGGATGAGAAATATATGCACAACATATTTACCAAAAAGGCGGGTTTGTAAGAATTACTCAAAGAGGATTGGATTTTGAATTGAGGAAAAAAATTCAAGGAATGAAGATCTACCAAAGGATAAGAGTATGAAGAGTTGCTTAAAGAAGAGTCACATAATAAAGAAAGTTTTAATTGGAATTTATTACCAAAAAGTTGAAGAAAGTGTTTTGGCCAAAATTCCTAATGTTGGATCACATACTTGTCCTACGTTGAAGCGTAAAGTGGATGATTCAAACAAAAAGAATTTTTTTCATAGATGCAGCATACATTTGACCTAACTAAGATAGAAAAAATATTTGGGAAACATAACACATTGTCAATTGACATCAATTTGCAAGCTTTGGATCATGTTCAATTTACAAAAAAAAAAACGAAGTGCATATGTTTCAGCCTCCCAAAAATTAAATAAAAGCATACCAAATATGAAAAGTAGCATATGTTTAATCCTCCAATAAATAGATCAACATATACCAAATTATAAAATAAAAGTAAAAGAGTTCCAATAGCTTGTTCTTCATAGTCATCCAAAAACTCCACGGAAGAAAGCATTCATGCTCTCATTACTGCTCTAATTTGCCGAACCAATAGTTTCATCATTATCTAGTTGGCCAAAATATACAGCCAATGGGGTTTTTACATGATCCAGCCTAAAACTTGATCCAAAGTCGACTCCATATTAGAGTGTTTTCGTAATAGTTTATTGGAAAATTTCATGTTCGCAATCTTGATTTTGATGTTAACAAAACTTGTTATTTTGTTGCTAATAATTTATTTTGTGCAGGATGCTAAAACTGATCAGGCTCCGTAACTGATCAGTTACGGAGCCATAACTAAAGCTATCAAGACGCTAACTGAAAGTTCCAACTGATTGCCCAAACTTAATTAGCACATTGAAGTATCAAAGACCAGTTCAACTGATTGTCTAGCTGACACACAGTTCAGCAGAAGACCTTCTGTAACGTCCGAAAAACCAACCTACGTAGACCACATACATGCAAAATTGTTTTAATTGCTTAATCATTTATATAATTCTTTTTAAATACTTACATGATATTTAATATATGATTAAATGTATGATTGCATGATTAAATGATTATGTGACATGTTTTTATGAAATTAAGGATTTTACCTAAATATTCAATAATAAGCATGTGAAAGAAGACCGGGGACGACCAAGGCAAAAATGTTTATTTTTACTTAAATAATGGCAAGGATTCCTAATATGATTAAAAATGATTTAATTTTTTTCCTAAAAATGTTGGAGTTCGAATTATTTTACGAGTCGAGGTCGATTTTTCCCGAGAAGCCGTTTTTGGACAAACAAAGAGTTTTAAAATATCAAAAATATTATTTTATGGAAAATTATTGTAATGCCTGATTTTAAAAAAAAATTTAAAAAAAAAAGTTACTGTTCACGATTTACTATTCACGCGCTGCGGCGCTTGAATAGTGGCGCCTAGGCACTGACAGTTCGGGAATTTGGCGCTGAGGCGCTAGAAAATGGCGCTGCGGCGCTACAGACGCGAAAAATCAATATTTAAGTCAACTTTCACCTCCTCTAATCATTTCTCCTCCTTCTCCTCCATCGAAACCCTCTTTCCTTCCATTTTCTACATTTCTTTCTTCAATATATGGGAGCTTTGTTCCAGAAAATTATGAGATGAAGTTAGATTTGTGATCCTCTCGTCACGGGCTTCACGAGAATGTGAGTATTTCCCATTTTTATTCAAGTTTGGAAATGGGTTGAAGTTTAGAATTGATATTTGAGTTGATATTTGAGATATTAAGATGTTGAAGATGTTGTAATTGAGTTGGTTTGAATTTAAAATGGATATGAGCATGGCTTTTTGTTTTTGTGCAAGATCAGTTTTTATGCCTACTGTATTTCGGGTATATGGGACGTTTCTAGTTGGATTTTGATGTTATGGTCTTCATCAAACTTGTAGAGCATCAAGTTAGCTTCGATTTGTTCTTGAATCACTCAATTCCATGAAGAAATGAGAGAGATATGTAATTTTTACTAAAACTGGTCTGGAATTCCGAGTTAGTGCAGATTTATGTACATGCCTTATGTTTATTCAAATTATGGTACTAATCAGTTGGGATTCTGAATTTGATGTTCAAATGAAAGTTATAGAGCATTGTCTTATCTTCGAATTGATAACAAATTGGCTTGATTCCATTGGATATTGAGGAAGTTATGCTCAAAATAATAAAGTGTGCCAGAAATGTGTTGACGCAGAATTCGTGAGAATGATGTTGTATGTTTCAGATTATGAACAAATGTGTAAACGACTTTGTTTGACAAGACTTTATGAAAAAAAATTGTTGGGCTTTGAGTTTTCTTGCATATACAATTCGCGGATCTTGATTTGAATCAATATTAAATTAATTATGAATTTTGTACAGAAACTGCTCTATTTTGATAAATGAACCGAGTTCTTGAGTTATAGTATACTTCAAAGATTCAAGACTTCTCGACTACACCTTTCGATCTCCTTTTGGTAATATTTGAAAGGTATGTTACGGTCGGTAACATACGAGGTAAAAGTATCATTTTTATTTTAAATTGAAAATTCTATGGCTCGATGAAAAACTTGTTATTTGATGATGATTGTTGTCTTGAGATGAGTTTAATATGATATCGAGATGATGATATTGATTTGCATCATTACATTGCATATTGAGCCACTTGTCGATTCAGATTTGATATGGCAGAGGTCGCCTTGATTTATTGATTTGTTGGAAGTATGGGGCTATAGTTGAGTTGGCATAGTGTATGCGGAGGTCGCTGCTATGGCCTGAACACTCTCCATAGGCGCACCATAGTCCTGGGATTGTAGAACACAGCAACCCATCCCGAGGGGATGAGTCGGTGGATGTTGCTGGGGGATTCTCTTCCCTTGGGTACCCTATGACCAGATGATTCATTTGATCTTGAGATTTATTGATAGCTCACAGCTTCTGATCATGCATTGCATTATATTGCATCTTTATGAAATTATATGAACTATTTGTCATTTTAAATCTCATATATTATTGATTGTATCATACTGGGTTTATACTCACCGGCACGTCGTCTACCTCTTGTTTTCATGTGCTTAACGGTAGGTAAGGCAAGGCTTGGGATGCTAGAGTCCAGCTCCAGGCGAGGAGATACGAGTTAGAGTGGGATTCTCGGGTCTTAGGAGCTATGTAATGATGTTGGATTTCTTTGGTTCACTACTTTATTTTGGCATGTTAAAATTTATATTTCAAGTATTTGAGATCTTTAAATTATTTTAACGATATTTATGTCGGTTTGTGAACCACTGATTATGTATTTTACTCAATCATTTGATTTGTTACATTTATAATTATTAATATTAGATGTGGGACCCGGGGACCCACAATTATTTTATAAACTTTTATTATTTAATTAATTAAGTGTTATTGGGCACAATTTAAATAATTTAAGTAGGTCCAATTACCTTAAACATGCAAGCCCAAAACTAAAGCCCATTAGTATGTTAATTAAATTATAAATAAGGGTATTAGGTCTTCAAAACAACACAATACACCTCCATCAGCCGTAAATCACACCCTTGCACACACAATTCAGATATTCGAAATTTAAAAAGAAAGAAAAGCTTGTGTTCTTCGTCGTCCGGTCATCCAACGTCGCACCCTCGCCGAAGATCAAATATTCGAGCGTTATAAACACAAAGGCACATTTTCTAAACTTTTTTAACATCATACAAATCATATTATGCATGATTTAATTTTTGATGCATGAATACAATAGGTATTCGATAATTTTTACGGTAGAACGTTTATACGACGTTTTTATGAAAAACGTTTTTGAATCCAATGATATGCTGCCAATGTATGATGTTATATGATTGGAACATAATCAAAACATGATAAATATTGAGGGAAACAAGATGGGAAACCATGTGCAATAATTCAGAAGGAAGAGCCGAGAGTTTTAAAAACAAAAAAAAAGTGTGTGTATGCTTGTTGGGGTTCAAGGGTTCGGTGGTTTTGGCATGGGGTAACGGGTCTGGCCAGGGCTGGTTGGGGGCTTGGCCAGGGTCAGGTTCAAAGGCTAGGTAGGGTCTTAGGGTGGCTAGGGGTCAAGGTAGTGGCTAGGGGAGAGTCCTACTTAGGACTCTCCCCCATGCACGGTTCTGTGCGCAGCGTGGAAATGGGCTTGCGGCTGGCCTGGGCGCAAGCCAGGCTGGTCCATCGGAGTCAAGCGAGGTTTGCCAAGGGTTTGGTCATGTGTTGGTGCAGGGTGGCTCGAGGTGGCTCGAGCCAAACGCAGTAAAACATGGAGAACACCTTCAAGGGTGCGCAGGCTGCTGCTTGGTTTCAGGTGGCTCGTACGCACGCTCAAGGGCTAGGCTAGGCCTGGGCTGGGTCTGGGAATGGTCCAGGTTTGTTTAGGGTCATGGTGGTTCGGTGGTGGCTCGGCTGGAAGGGTCCTAGACTAGATAGGAGTCCTTTTGCACCATGGATACTCACACACAGCACATGTAGAATCTAGGCCAAGTTTCAGGTGAGTTTGAGCGAGTTAGGGTCATGTTCTTTGGGCTGGGCTTGGTCAGGAGGGTGCCTAGGTGGGTTGGCTTTGGTTTGGCTCGAGTAATTTAGGAGATGTCTCGGTGTGTCCTTATATGTGTCAAATTCGAAATGTTATGTTTAAAATTTGAGATCAAAATAATGAGTTTCGGATTTATACGGGATTTTATCGCTGCACGAAATGCTAATTAAAGAAATGATTGAAAAGCCTAGTTTTAAGCATCATAAAATTATGGAAAATTATATTTAAGCTTAAATAATTATTTAGAATAATCTCATGTCATTAAAAGTGAGAAAAAGATAAATTCGAGAATTTTTACGTCCAAGGGCAAAACGGTCTTTTTACACTTAGGAAAATATAAAAATGCTTGGTAGCGTCCCGAAGGATCATAACGCATGTTAAATGATATTATATGATTTATCATGATGCTTTCGTTGATAATATATATTTTTGTGATTTACGGTAAAGCTGTGTAATTTATACTATTTAAAATGCTATTTTTGGAAAGTTTTCTTATTTTATGATTTTTAAAAGAAAAGGAAAAATATTTTGAGGGATGTGAATTGACTGTGACAAATGATATGATATATGCTATATGATTTTGTGGAGATGACGTGAGGGCCAAGGCCCTAGAGGGAACCCATATTCGGGCCAGGGCCCAGAGGGACACCGTTTATGGTCCAAGGCCCCAGAGGGACTCCGTCTATGGAAAAAGGCCCTTGAGGAATCCTGACGATCATATTTCCATGGTGGAGCCTAGTGCCCACTACCATGGACCATGTGGAGCTAAGACTGTAGTCGACCAAAGAATAAAAGCTAGTGACTTTCAATGATCAAACTTCAACAAAAATGATATATGATTGAAAGATTATGATAAAAATGATTCTATGATATATGATTTATTACGAGGATTAAAGGTATTTTTAAAATGATTTAATTATGTTTAAAATTTATTTTAAATGATTTTAAAGGATTTTATTATGCTTAAATTTATTTCAAACGATTTTTATGATTTATGATTTAATTATGCTAAAATGATTTTAAATGGTTTATTTATGTTCAAAAGCTATTTTAAATAAAAATATGATTTTAATGCATATGATTTTATATGTATTATTTGTTATCCATGTTTAGAACGTGGTGAGTCATTAGACTCACTAGGTTTGTATGATGCAGGATTTAATGATTTATGGAGGCGGTGACGATTGAGTCGATCGAGTGCAGCAGTACACACCCGAGGGCATTTATGTTTCCGCGCTAGCTTGATATATTTATGATTTAAAGATTATGTTAATGATTTTTATTAGAGATATTTTTATGCTTAATTTAATTGTTAGTCGATCTTTTAAAGGTCGATTTAGGAGTTTTTGATAGTCGATGAGTTATGATTTATTTTATGCACTTGAGATTTCATATGCTAAATTTATTATGGTTGTTAGAAACGTAAAGTTATTTTATTTAGTTAGTATTTTCGAGTTTATTATTTATGCTTTAGTATAAAAAAAATTTAGAGTTCGTTTCACCTTCAAAAGCCCGGCCAGCTAATGAATTGCTCAACTGATGAAGAGCCCAGCTGACCAGTTCAACTGAAAGAGTGAAATCAGTTCAACTAATAAGTCAACTAATTTCACCAGCCCAACTGAAGATCAGTTAAGAGCATCAGTTAGGAATCAATCATTTGCAAATCAAGACAAGCTTATCTAAATGGATTCCAGCTACGCACAACGATACAAAAGCAACTGTACGATCAAGGTACAATAATAGACGTTGTAGCAACACTTAAAGACAAAATGTTCCAGGATAGATGTCGGAAAATCGAGACACAAATTTCAAGGAAAGCATTCAAGCTGCAACGGATACAATTATTGAGTCTCACTGTACGATCAGTTTCCCGCCTATAAATAGAAGATCAGTGAAGATCAATAACAGAATAAGTGTGTGTGAAGAAGAGAGAAAACACTTCAACGTATTATCAGCTTAGTATAGAAGCCATATTTCCCTCAGTGTGTGAGAACACTTATGATATTCATTGTTCAGTTCTCACACACGCACACACAATCACTCACATAAATCAGAGAGTTAAGATTATTGAATTGCTGAGTGAGTCTTGCACAAAGACAATAAACTTGTGTATGTAATCTTTGACACACGGACGTTAAACAAGTGTTAGCTGGAAGGTGCTGCCTTCAGTCTAGACTAGGAGTTTAGTTAGGCAGTAGAATAAGCCCTAAGCTGAGTGGATTTGTACAAGTCATTGTATATATCAAAGTCTTCTAGTGTATCCTACCCGAGAAGGTAGAAGGGGTGACACAGGAGCAGTTGAAGTCTTCGAACATCCATAAATATATCTTGTGTTATTTAAATGTTTAACTATTGTTTTCAAACTGATTTGATTTGTTAGAGAATCTGTCAGTTCAGTTTTTACCATAACTGAACAGATATGTGCCAGAACTGATTCCCTTTACTTTCAGTAATTCAGTTTCACAGTATATAAAATATATTAGTTTTTCTTAACGAATGATTACTTCGAGTGTTTTCCGCTTGATTTATAATCAAACTCGATTTAATTCATCGGTGTAAACATTTTTAGAACACGAGCTATTGAAGCTCATGGAGAATATTGTGTTTGAAGAACTTTCACATGTGTGCACACAATCCTTCACATTTGCTAAATTATTAACATCTTTTTTGCTACCAACATTTGTACCTCTATCATTTTTCGAGTTAATTTGTACCTAGGCAAGATAACGAATTTTAATATTAATATTTGTCAAGAATAATGACATAATCAAAACAATTATTAAATAATATATTGGTTTTCTTTGTTCTAGTTTTCAATGGTCCTTTATTCGAACCATGCGAGGAGCTCTCTTTCTCTTCGTACACTTTGGGTCTAGAGTTTGAGTAGAAACGGTGGTTCCAACTTCCCCAACACTGGCAGATCTCATTGTAATACATGGTTGAACTAAATTTTCACTTTCATGACCTGATATCATTCTCGAAGTGAACTTAGTCTTATTGACTGAAATCCAGTTTTTTACCATATGGAATCTTGTCTCATCATCCACAGCCATTTGAAAATTCTCGATGCAATTCATCATATTTTTCATGCCCTGGAGTAGTAATCCAACCATCATAATTTACTTTCACCCGTTTGTACAAGTGATTTGCATATGTAACGCCCAAGATTCGACGACTGTACTCATGTAGCAATACGAGTCTTTCCAGCTTGCTTATGTCCTCACTCACACGCACCATAGAAACTTCCCAGGAGGTCACCCATCGCAGAATTGCCCCAAGTCAAGCACGCTTAACTTTGGAGTTCTTATGTGATGAACTACCGAAAAGAAGATGAATCTTATTGGTATGAGTAGTACATATCAAATATTTTCAGCCCTCGGTCTCCGTTCCTCGATCGCAATTCGAATTGTTTTTAATTATTTAAAATTCGAGTTGCGATCGAGGAACGGAGACCGATGGTTGAAAAATAGAAAATATTTTTATTAAATAATTGTTTTTAATTATTTAAAATATGGGTGATACTTTTTATTATTTTTGAAAATAAGGGGTTTTTAGGTGAATTTATACGCCGGGATGAAATTTTTATCGGTGTTGGTTTTTCAACAAAAATACAAACGTTTTGGCAACCCGGCTATTAAATTTACAAACTTTATTAAACAAAATTAATTTTTGTTTATTAATTAAACACTAGTGGGCTAATTGGGCCTAATTAATATGGTTATTGGGCCTAATGTAGCAATTAGAGTTTAATTAAGGTTTTAAGCAATATTTAAACTAAATCCCACCCTAAACCCACACACAACTCACGCCCACTCTCCTATCACACATCAAACACTTTTTCAAATATTCACTGACACACACACCAAATTGTTTAGAGGAAAAATTTGAAAAGCTTCAAAGTTTCAAGGGAAAATCAAGCCGCCGTCTTCGTGTCGTCGTTCTTCAATCGTCAACGTTTTTATCATGCGTTAATTACGCAAAGGAATGCCATATTCTCTATTTTACACATCATTCACACCATAGTAATTATTTAAATTCAGTTAGCATGGAAAACAAGTGGGAACTTGAAATATTTTCGGATTTATGATATATGTCAATTTTTTTGGCTTGTTTTTTATTCCAAATTCATGATACTATGTGGTTATGACGGCTGCCATGTTAGGGTCCTAAAACTCAACACAAAACACTGCACACGAAAACAAAAACAAGATGGAATCACTTTTCTGTCATGGACTTGAGGGGCTCGGCTCTTTGAGTTTAGTTGCTGGGTTTGGTTCGGTTGGGGCCAGGGCTTGGCTATGGTCCTTGAGGGGTCAAGGGAAGAGTCCTAGCATGCCTGGACTCAAAAACCAGGGGGCTAGGAGGAGTCCTTGCCAACAAGGACTCCACCCGAGAGTCACACCATGGGATGCGCAGATTTCAGCAGCTATGCAGGGAGGAAGAGGCTTGGACATGGGGCTTTGGGCTGAGCTAGGTTAGGTCCCTAGGGTCCTAGAAGGCTGCTTGAGGGGTTGGTTCAGGGCCTGGTTTGGTTGGCTAGGTCTTCGCAACAGAAACAAGAGTGCATGTTTAGATGGGTTTCACGGCCATGACAAGTTGCTGAGATGTGGCTTCGGTTTTGGAGCTTGGGGTTGGTCTGGGCTTGGTCTGAGCGTGGTCTAGGGTGGTTAGGTTCATGAGGGTTCGAGTGGTCCACAGCTGGTAGAGTCCTAGAGGGAGGAGGAGTCCTAGTGCAGCAAAACACCCTACACGTAAACACACATGCAAACGAGTCTTCTGTCCAGCAAGTTTTTGAGCAGGCCAGGGGTGGTTCTTTGGGCCAAGCTTGGTCAGTAGGGTCCCTAGGTGGGTTGGATAGGTTTTGGCTCAAGGTGGATCGGGCGTGGCTCGAGTAAATTTGGAGATGGCTCGTTGTGTTCGATAAGGTGTCAAAAAACAAAAATTAAAAGGCTAAAATTGAATCCATGGGTCCACGGGGGTGGCGCATGACTTGGAGGGGTAGAATAAATAATAAAAATATTATGTTTAAAATTTGTGATCAAAATAATGAGTTTTGGATTTATTCGTGATTTAATCGCCGCACGAAACGCTAACTAACGAGTTAATTGAAACGCCTAGTTTTAAGCTTTATAAAATTATGAAAAATTAGGTTTAAGCTTAAATAATTATTAAAAGTCTAAGTTTTTAATTTGGGAATTTTATATTAAGGTTTGGTTTAATTCAAGATTAAAACGCATTAATACGTCACAATTAAAGATTAATTTAAACGTTCTCGATTTAAGCTAAATAAAAATATGACAAAATTCATGTAAGCTTAAATAATTAATTGGGACATGTTAGAGTCAATGAAATTAAGAAAAAGTCAAAGAAATTTTACGTCTAGGGGTAAAACGGTTATTTTATACCTAGAAATTAGTAAACGTCATGGGAGTGTCCTGAATGCTGTTTTATACGCTAATATGATTATTTTAAATGTTTATGAATTTTTATATGTTAAAATATGTATTTTAATTGTTAATGGATGTTATATGTTAAAATGTTTATGTTTTTGGATTTTTAGGATTTAATATGTTAAAACTTTTGTTTTAAAAGTTTTATGAATTTTTATACGTTAAAATATTATTTTAAATGTTTATGATGTTAAAATATTTATTTTAAAACGTTTATTGCTTTTTATAATTTTTTTATGTTAAAACGTTTATTTTAAATGTCTACGGATTTTTATGATTTAAGTTGGAAATTTAAAAGATATGTTGCATGCTTGGTTTCAAAAATAAAAACGATACGTATTTGTATGATTTTTATTAAGTGATGATAACATGTTGAAGGACGTCAAGGGATTGTGACTAAATACGATGATATGTTGGAGATATCCTGAGGGTTATGGTCCCATTGGGAGCCCAACGATTGTATTTCCTTAAATACGGATATGAATACGAATATGATGATATGCTTTGGGATAACGTGAGGGGAAAAGGCCCCAGAGGGAGCCCATTTTTGGGAGAACGCCTCAGAGGGAGTCCATGCGTGGGAAAAGGCCCCAGAGGGAGCCCGTCTATGGGAGAAGGCCCCCGAGCCAGCCCCGACGATCGTGTTTCCATATGAGGATATGTTAATACGTAAGGCCAAGGTCCAGTTGACCGGTGAGAGTGTTGCTGGTGTCCTCGCCGCCCAGTACTGTGGTTACATGTAGATGTATCCATCGCCCAATACGTTTAAGAATACGAGTCACAATCACGATCTGAATTCAACAAACACGAATATGAATATGTTGATACAGATATGGATATGAATATGAATATGTTTATGTTGATATGAAAATGTTTATGAAAAGGATCATGGAAATGTTTTTAATGTTTATGCATCATGAAAATGTTTATGAGAATGTTCATGTTTGAAATTTATGCATCTTCATGAAAACGTTATTTTTAAGTCCAAGTATTTTTCACTGTTGCATGTGATTTGTATTACGTATTATATGGTATCAAGAATATGACGTGTTGAGTCTTTAGACTCACTAGGTGTGATTAATGCAAGTGATTATGATAATTATGATAATGGAGGTCTTGATGGTTGATCTGACTGGACTGAAGGTGCACATAACCCGAGGACCAACGATAGTTTTCCGCACTAGTTTACGATTTATGATTTTAAATTATGTTAAGGATATTTTTATGACTTACATTTATGTTTTTAGATATTTTTGAGAGATTATAGTATGGACTGTATTTCTCAAATATATAGTTGGTTGTTTTACTTTTAAAATGGTTATAAAATATTTTATGTAACTTTTATGGTTCGACCGAACGTTAAGTGAGGTTCTAAAAAAAAAATTTCTAGTACTTTTTAAGCAAAACGAATAAGCAGACGTTTCAGTTGATATCAGAGCAATGGTTCTGTAAAGTGTTGTGCCACCATCAGTGCCAGGAAGCTCAGTCGTCAAGCCTCAAATTTGTAAGTTTACATGCTATATATGATTTATATGTTGTTACCTGCATAATTATATGAATTATATGTTTACGCCACATGTTTAATAGCATTATGAGGATATATGTTTTATATGCTTTGGAATTTTTATATATGATACGATATGAAATAAGAAATTATTTGATTTCAAGGCATGTTGGCTTCGTAGTGGAATTGGATTATGTTGATTTTTGGATTTTAGTATTGACATTCTACTTTTGGACCGTAAGTTAATTGTGAATATTATGAATACTTTGGGACACGTAGATTTCTAAGAAAATATTTATGATTCATGGTTACTAGTCGAATTAATTTTTTGAAATTAGACGTAAGAAATAATGATTTTAGGATTTGCAACGACTTGGGAGTAAGAAACTGCATAAATTGGGATTTTAAGTTTTGATGATAGGTAAGATTGGTTATAATAATTGATTTTGGGTGAATAAGTTTAAATTTTTGAAATTTATGTTATGGGAAACCTGTAGAAGAGAATTAAGAATGCCAAGAACTTATGAGTTAATCGTAGGATTTTTGAAATTAAGGAACAATTAGGATAAATTTTGAGGAAATTAAGAATTAATTTTGCATTTATTAAGGAATTTGGGGACTAGTTTAGCAATAAGCGATAATTTGATGGTTTCATTGGTAGGAATTTTCGATGATTTGGGCTTGTAAGAATATTTGGAACCTTGGGATATCTTGGATATAGTGTTGTAAGGAATGTTAATCAGGGGTTGTTAAGAATGAATCGATATTAGGTTGGAAAAATATAAGCGTTAGCGGACGCGTTTGGAATTTTAAGATTGAAATTTGATAAGTTCATGAGAATTTTGGGTATAATATAAGGAAAATAATATACGATAAGTATGGTCATCCATCTTTTAATATTGAGAATTGTAAGAAAAATTGAAATTCGAGGTTATAATAGTAATAGCTGTGGGGACCCGGACGCTAATCATGTTCTTAATCGTCATTGGGACTAATTAATCAATTATAATAAACAGGGTCTAATTTTTTTTTCAATATAATATCAAATGCGGAACGTAATGGAATCACTCTACTATACATATCAGTATAAAAGTCAAGTACAAGTTTTGTACTATATACAATCATTTACAAACTAAGGTTCAACTACTAAATATCAAGTGTTTAACCCTATTTCAGATCAAGTCCGTAGTCTCCACTCTAATCACGATCTCTCTCTTCATCTCCTCGACCCTGAACCTGTCCCACCTGTTGTCATTCACACATACAAACACGACAACAGCTGGATAACTCCGGTGAGAACAAATCCCAGTATAAATCAACGAAACATACAATCATATAATTAATATAAAGCATGAAACAGATATCAGATATATATCAAAATCTGAAACATAATTAATATCAAACTATCAATCATACTCGTGACTCCACGGCTCAGACTAGACTCAATCCTAGTCTAGAGATCCCGGTTTCCAGAAGTTAGTATTCCTATATCGACCAACAGTAATAGAAGAAACTCCGATTCTATCCACGTCGATATAACCAAACATCCAGTGTCTTGACCTATCCGTCACAGACTGTGGCACTATCGCCAATACACTATCTTGTGACATCGTGCAATGTGCCCGCGGCGATCCCGCCACTATCAGGTACTTCTGTCACAAGATCACTCGTCTAAACACATGCTCTCTATACATGAATAGAACAAGCATATCAAATCAAATCAATGCAATTAATAACAAATAGTATGTGATTTAGGGAAACACAAGTATATCCTACTTGTGTCGATCTCCCAGTACCACATTGACTTATACCTTGCTTTTGTTGCAGTTATGCCGACGTTCACGTCTGGAATTCAAAGTCTGCCAATACACGATCTGGCAATGGACAATATCAATTAATCCCATATCAATATACTGTTCAAATCAATACCAATCTGATCAATCTGGATTTAATTCAAAATCAGCGGCATAACGGAACAATCCCTATATCCCCGTCAATACAATCTCAACAGATATTAATTACAATCCATAACCAATATCCAATACAATCTGTAATCAATCAATAATCCAAATCTGTCCAATACCATTCCATATAATCTGAAAAATCATAACAAATCCGTAATCAATCTGTTTCTTAATCTGACTTCGATTCTAAGATGTCTAGCATGTCAAGAACATCATATATGAATCCTATTCAATTCTGACAATAGCATAATTTCAAAACATATAAAAACGTAACAACATTTACGTCCAGTTAAAGCCTGCGTCGATAGGAACAGAGTACTGAAGTCGGATCAACAATCTGACGGACGGATCTTCCGTCAACTTCAAATTTATATACACGTGCATGCACAAGCCAAGTGGCTCACTTTTTGCAAAACACGGCTCGCGCATATGCGCGACCCGCCTCGGCGCATATGCGCGAGACATTATGTCTCGCCGCGTGCCTTCCCGTCAGCTCGCGCATATGCGCGCCCTTCTCGGCGCACATGCGCCACAATCTCTGGAATCGACATCCTGAAATCCAGCCTCTCGCGCATATGCGCGAGAAGTTCTGTCTCGCACTTACAGCTCCCGAACAACTGGCGCATATGCGCGCACCACTTCCGCGCATATGGGTCAGAACCTCTGGCCTCACTTTCCTCTTACTCATACATGATATCCATTCATGCCTCGGAATGGTCCGTCTATCATCATATAAATTTATCGATAAATCATCTCAGATTAACAGGATAAAAATCTCGGGCATTACAATAGCACTAAGTCATTTGAGTCTTTTTAAGTTGCAATTCGAAAATAAAGATTTAGAAGGTAAAAATCATTGGGATCAAGGAGACGTAAGGACATTCTAGAAGTTAAGTTTTATCAGAATAGCGCAGCGGAAGCGTGGATTTTTGGGATATTAGAACTAAGCCTAAACTTTGGCTTATCAAGGATAAGCGAATTTCGAGGACGAAATTTAATTTAAGGGGGGAAGATTGTAACGCCCCAAAAATTTAAAGGTCCACGCAAACCACATGCGCGCAAGTTATTAAATTCTCTCGTATTTCAATTAAATGTTTTAATAGCATTAATTAATTATATTGCTCATATTGACATGTTTAAAATATATTTTTCTACATTGTTACATTAAAATGTATTTTTAAAGGATATTCGAGTTCATGGAACGGAGACCGATGGTTAAAAAATAGAAAATGTTTTTATTAAATAATTGTTTTTAATTATTTAAAACATGAGTGATGCTTTTTATTATTTTTGAAAATAAGAGGTTTTGAGGTGAATTTATACACCGGGATGAGATTTTTATCGGTGTTGGTTTTCAACAAAAATACTAACGTTTTGGCAACCCGGCTAATAAATTTACAAACTTTATTAAACAAAATTAATTTTTGTTAATTAATTAAACACTAATGGGCTAATTGAGCTTAATTAATATGGTTAATGGGCCTAATGTAGCAATTAGAGTTTAATTAAGGTTTTAAGCCATATTTAAACTAAATCTCACCCTAAATCCACACACAACTCACGCCCACTCTCCTACCAAATATCAAACACTTTTTCTTTCAAATATTCACGACACACACACACCAAATTGTTTAGAGGAAAAATTTGAAAAGCTTCAAAGTTTCAAGGGAAAATCAAGCCGTCGTCTTCGTGTCGTCGTTTTTCAATCGTCAACGTTTTTATCATGCGTTAATTACGTAAAGGCACCCCATATTCTCTTTTTTACACATCATTCACACCATAGTAATTATTTAAATTCAGTTTGCATGGAAAACAAGTGGGAACTTGAAATATTTTCGAATTTATGATATATGTCAATTTTTTTGGCTTGTTTTTTATTCCAAATTCATGATACTATGTGTTTATGAGGACTGCCATGTTAGGAGTATAATAGATGGGGTTTATACGAAGCTTTAGGCTCCTAAAACTCAACAAAAAACACTGCACACGAAAACAAAAACAAGTTGGAATCACTTTTCTGTCATGGACTTGAGGGGCTCGGCTCTTTGAGTTTAGTTGCTGGGTTTGGTTCGGTTGGGGCCAGGGCTTGGCTATGGTCCTTGAGGAGTCAGGGGAAGAGTCCTAGCCATGATAGGACTTGAAAACCAGGGGCTGGGAGGAGTCTATGCCAACAAGGACTCCACCCGAGAGCCACACCATGGGCTGCGCAGATTTCAGCAGCTATGCAGGGAGGAAGAGGCTTGGACAGGGGCCTTTGGGCTGGGCTAGGTTAGGTCCCGAGGGTCCTAGAAGGGTGCTTGAGGGGTTGGTTCAGGGCCTGGTTGGGTTGGCTAGGTCCTAGCAACAGAAACAAGAGTGCATGTTTAGATGGGTTTCTCGGCAATGACAAGTTGCTGAGATGAGGCTTCGGTTTTGGAGCTTGGGGTTGGTCTGGGCTTGGTCTGAGCGTGGTCCAAGGTGGTAGGTTCATGACGGGTCGAGTGGTTCACAGCTGGTAGTGTTCTAGAGGGAGGAGGAGTCCTAGTGCACCAAAACACCCTACACGTACGCGCACATGCAAACGGGTCTTTTGTCCAGCAAGTTTTTGAGTGGGCCAGGTGTGGTTATTTGGGCCGAGCTTGGTCAGTAGGGTCCCTAGGTGGGTTGGCTAGGTTTTGGCTCAAGGTGGATCGGGCGTGGCTCGAGTAAATTCGGAGATGGCTCGGTGTGTTCGATAAGGTGTCAAAAAAAAATAAAAGGATAAAATTGAATCCATGGGTCCACGGGGGTGGCTCATGACTTAGAAGGGTAGAATAAATAATAAAAATGTTATGTTTAAAATTTGGGATCAAAATAATGAGTTTTGGATTTATTCGTAATTTAATCGCCGCACGAAACGCTGATTAACGAGTTAATTGAAACGCCTAGGTTAAGCTTTATAAAATTATGAAAAATTATGTTTAAGCTTAAATAATTATTAAAAGTCTGAGTTTTTAATTTGAGAATTTTATATTAAGGTTTGGTTTAATTAGAGATTAAAATGCATTAATACGCCCCAATTAAAGATTAATTTAAAAGTTCTCGATTTAAACTAAATAAAAATATGAGAAAATTCATGTAAGCTTAAATAATTATTTTGGACATGTTAGAGTCAATGAAATTAAGAAAAAGTCAATAACGTGAAATTTTTCGTCCATGGATAAAACGGTCATTTTATACTTAGAAATTAGTATACATCATGGCAGTATCCTGAATGCTATTTTATATGCTAATATGATAATTTTAAATGTTTATGAATTTTTATATGTTAAAATATGTATTTTAATTGTTAATGGATTTAATATGTTAAAATGTTTATGTTTATGGATTTTTAGGATTTAATATGTTAAAACGTTTGTTTTAAAATGTTTATGAAATTTGATAGGATCGATTAACGTAGCAAGAGTGTTTAGAAGGGGGTTGAATAAACACTCAAAATTAAAACTGATCTTTTCGAGTTTTGAGTTCAGTTTGGTGAGAAACTGATTCTCAGAATCTTGCTGGTCAATGACAATCGGTTAAACTAAAGTAGTTGCGGGAATTAACTGACTGAAAGATAGAATACAAAACTGAAATAAAATGTACAAGGATTGTTTCTGGATGTTCGGAGATTTCAATTACTCCTACGTCACCCCTTCTATCATAAGGATAGGGTTTCCACTAAAAGACTTTGATCGAATACAAGATTTGTACTGACCCATTTCAGTTTGGACTTTTCACTGCCAAAAGCTGAAACTCTTAGTATTACAAAATGTTCTCAGTGCGTAACTGATCTTAGCACTATCGAATTTAACGATTATTTCAAAGTGCTAGTGAGCTCAAATTGTAGCCTTGACTGCTACGAATAAATCAAGTAAGGGTGAGCAAAGATTTTGACAGAGTAACAACAAGCTTTGAATAGAGTGATCTGTGTATGTTTTTTCAGATGTTCTTCTATCATATTTATAAGCTTCCCTTCCAACGGTAACTTGAGATATATTTGAATCTTTGTATCCGTTGATTGCCACTTCATCATTCCTTGGGCATTGTTTGCTTCATTTATTGTAATGCGGCGTCTTAATTGCTTTAGCCGAAATGCGTTGTTCTAAGCTGTATTGATTGAAGTGCGGCGTTTCATATTCAGTTGCAATCTGCTATGTCTCTTTGTCGGTTGAATGTTCTTTCCCGAGACATGTTTAGTTGCAGGAAGCATACGGCTGAATATATCAACTGAACGGTTTCCTTTATCAGATCTGCTGATTTCAGTTGTTAAGTCCAGTTGCTCAATATAATTGCGCGTATCAGTTGGTTGATCAGTTTGTCAAACTCCAGAATTTAGAGTTTGGTTCATATTTTTTCAAACGCCGGAATTTCGTTTCCAACAAGTTCCCCCTTTATGGTATTTGACAAAACTAAGTAAATAATAACTGATCGTCTGAACGCATTGTAGATAAAATAAGAGGTTGATCTTAATCATCTGAAAGCTGAATAATAATCCACACGAATACGAGATAGACTTGTAGAGATTTTTTTTCAACGAGATTTTTCTTCAACGAGAAGATTTCTTCTGTTGTTCTAGAATCTCTTTGATTTCTTCCCCCTTTTTGTTTAAAATTACTCCATCTTCAAGGATAATTTTCAAACATCTGTTGATAGAAAGTTGACAGAGTTGGATATGTTTTCAACAGCAGAGGTTAAAGCAATTTGAAGTACATCTATCTTTCTTGATACGAGTGTCTCCACAGTATCAACTCTTTTGCTGATAGAGTCTTGAGTCACTGAGAGACTCTTAACCAAACCTTTGTTCTTCTGAATATCATCCACTGTTCGAGAGAGAGAGATGTTAAAGCATATTGAATTGTCGTCAGTTTCTGATAGTTGAATTTTTCAGAATGTTCCAGTTTCAGAGAATGCTCTAATTGAGTATGCTTAATCTTGTATACATGATTGATCATTTCATTCATATTCTGCTGAATTTCCTTAATTTCTTCAAGAACTTTATCAAGATCTGTAGAAAAATGAGGCAGAGACTGACAAGACGTTCCTGGTTCCATTGAGACTTGATCAAAGACCACCATGGTCTTATTAGATATCATCGTTTCAGAAACAGTCTGTGCTAGAACATCTGTTCCAGTTACTGCCACTTGGACTGTAGGAGGTGAAGATTGATGATGATCAGCAAAGATACTTTCCTGCTGAATAGGAAAGACTGCAGGATCTTCAGTTGATTGATCATGAGCTGATGCATCTTCTTGAAAATCAGCTGAGACTTGAGCTGGCTCATCATTTGGAAGTTTTCAGCAGTAATCAACACAGCCTCCATATTTTAAGCAATCTGTTGATTTGGTGATGGACTAGCCACCATTGTTTGATCCTCTATTTCAGAAACAACAGACTGAACTGGTACTTCTGTTGAGATAGGAACCTCTTGAGCGATTTGATCAGTTGAGTGATCAACATCTTCAGAAATGGGTTCACTCATAAGAGATTCTTTTGCCACTGCTTGAATAAGTTCATCAATGTTGGCAAAAGTCAACTCGGCTTCAGAGTACATCTGATGTTCCACAGCAGATGATTGTGGCACATCCTGAACAAGTTTTTCAGCAACCGGTTGTGGAGATGGCTCTTTCTGCTGGGAGGAGAATGTATCTTCTTTTGTTTTTCAACTAGAGGATTTTTCAAGGAGAACCAATTCCTGATCCTATTCCCAAAATCTGATTTCCATTTGTAGGCCACTAAGATCTGCGTCCAGTTGGGTGAACACAGCTCTATCATAATATGCAGTTGGACCTACGGGATTGTAGTTGGATTTCAGCTTTTCAACCATTCTAGTCAGCTTTTTGGCTCGAATTTGTTCAAAGAAATATTTTTGCCTCTCCAATGCCTGGGCAGTAGTAGCAGCTTTGACTATTTTCAACACAATCGCTTCAAGTTTAATAAAATTTTTCAGTTGGGATTTGCGCTTCAGCTCTTTGGCAAAAATCTCAGTCCTAAACTTCTTCCAACTATCAAAAGATTTTAGTTTCGATGTGGCAAATGCATTGACCTGTTCTCAAACCAGGTCAACGTGAGTTTGGATGGCATTAGATGGCCTTGGCTCTTCAACTAGCTTGCCTTTTCCTTTTTCAGTAATGAGAATGTGAGGAATATCCAAACCAGAGTGAGTGGTGTCCACTGGTTCACTCAATATAACGCCATTAGATCTGGCCGGAGGCAAAATGGTAGGGCGATTTACATGAGTCAAGGGAGATTTTACTTTAGCGGGTGCCTTTTATTCAGTAACTGAATCATCAGGTTGAACAACTTGCAAAGGTATAGCCTAAATAGGCTGTTGGGCAGCTGATTGAGTAAAACTCTCAGTTGGAATGAATTTCACCGCTGTTATTGGTTTAGTTCTTTGCGTCCTTGGTCTCTTGACAAGCTTAGGATAAAGAGTTTTCTCCGAATCTGATTCACTGATAATCATTTTTTGTTTTGCTGTCTTCAGTTGGGCAAAAGTTTTGGCCTTCTTGACTAGTGTTGGAGCAGGTGGTTGCGTCCCAACCTCCTGTTTGGTTTTCAAAAACTGTTTGGGAGAAATGTCCAGTTTGGTCTTTGGCGGCAAGATGTTCTTGGCAGTGAAGACCTTGAACTTTGATGATTTTCCAGCATTGTCAGCTACCAATCCCTTTAGTTTCAGAAGATAACTGATTGGAATGGCAAAGCCTCTTGATTGTTTGGTAGATTGAGGCATATTCCTTAGAATATTGAAAATAATGTGCCTCCAGTTAGCTTTCTTCTCTCCCATGATGATGGTCATCGCTTAGAATTTCTCAAGAGTAAGGGCAGCATAAGAGCCGGCCATAGCCAATATGCCCTTCGCCACAATGTCGGCTAATAACTGAACCTCATACTTCAGTTCTTTCTTAGGATCGGAAACTTTAATTTTCCGCCCATCAGCAGACAGCAAAGATTGCATTTCCTCAATGTCAGATGTTTTGACTTCAGAGAAGCTGACGTACCCATCAGTTGGCAAAGAGAAAATTTCTCCGAAGGTCTCTTCAGATAGGATCAACATCTGATCATTGACAGTTACAGAGATACTTCCATCAGTAGTGACAAACCCCTTCAGATATAATTCATTTACTTCCTTGGGGTATATCTCCTGCGAAGATTGTCCCAAAAACATCCTGAGACCAGCAGATTCAATCTTCAGAAAGACATTCTTAACATCAGCTTCTTGAACTGATAAAACTAAGTAAAAATCAATGGCCATAGCGTTCAACACGTGAGCTGGGATTTGATTCGCCATTTCGAAAGATAAAATGATCTGAAATTCGTAAAAGATAAGCTTTTGAATTAGTATGCTCTTAGGAACTGATTGTATGCGTAAGAAAGAAAACTGAATTGAAGCGAGCATAGTACATTTGTTCGTGACTGTTCAAATTCGGGACACGTGTCAGTTCAAAAAATTTGAATAAAAATATGTGTACGTGTGCTGTAAGCGTATGTGCAAAAAGTGAGCGGTTTAAAATAGGCCACATTATGAAACTGCATTCACGTCAGTTGATTTGGAATATAATAAGTTTTTTTTTTAATTTGTTAACTTATGTGAGAAGATTTGTAAAATATCCAGCTGAACAATCAGTTGGGAAACTGATTCATTTCAGTTGAGAATTCACAAACAATTGTCCTCTCAGTTTACATTTTCAAAAACTGATATTCTCCCTTAAACGGTGCATAGAATAATTAAAGTGACGATATAAAATAAATTTAAGGGTCAGAAAGATTATCGTTTGCTGAAACGTTGACGGCCCTTCAGCTTCCATGATTTTCGGCTATAAATAGAAGTAACACGGTTAGTTTCAGTCATATTTGTAATGCCCGAGATTATATCACTGTACTTACTCCTGAATGAATTGGCAGAATTGTGATTAATGAAGATATCGAGAATTAAAGTGCATTAGAATGAATTTGATTAGTAATGCATATACATGAGTGGACGGGCAGAGAAGTGCGCGCACATGCGCCGAGGAGTGTCGCGCATATGCGCGGAGCAGCAGCCGGGAGACAGAACATCTCGCGCATATGCGCGAGACAGGACGCGCATATGCGCGAGAGGGAGAATGCAAGAAGTGCGGAGTCCAGAGAATGTTGCGCACATGCGCGGATGAGGGACGCGCATTTGCGCGAGCTGGTAGCTTGCCAAAGTTCCGAGACAGAGATTTAGGCGCACATGCGCGGCTCAGGG
This sequence comes from Primulina huaijiensis, assembly GCF_012295235.1. Lineage (NCBI taxonomy): Eukaryota > Viridiplantae > Streptophyta > Magnoliopsida > Lamiales > Gesneriaceae > Primulina > Primulina huaijiensis. The sequence goes on from NC_133309.1 coordinate 5,805,164, forward strand.
GCGCGCAGCGTTGGAGCCGCCTTTGTGCGAGAACAGAGATTCTCGCGCATATGCGCGGAGTGAGGGCGCGCATATGCGCGAGTTGCTGAGAAGCTAGGCGCCGAGACAGAACGTCTCGCGCATATGCGCGACCATGATGAAGCCATTTGGTACTTAACATGCAGAGTATATATATGTGTCAAGCCTTCATTTCCCTCAAAACGCCTTTTATCTCGTAGATTTGTGATTTATAAAAGATCCGTCCGTTAGATTTTGAATCCGACTTCAGTACTGAGTTCCTATCGACGAGAGCTTCAACTGGACGTAAGTTTCTTACGTTTTTTATACGATTTGAAATTATGACATTGCCAGAATCATATATAATTGATATATAGGGTTCTTGACATGGTAGACATCGTATAATCGGAGTCAGATCGAAGAACAGACTGTTTATGCAATTGTTATGATTTTCAGAACTAATATGATCGAGATTGTACATATTTGAGATTATAATCGGTTATTGTTGAGACTATGAGTTGTACTGATATTGATTATGAGCCGTGTCATTATACCTGTGATCTTGAGATTGACGGGTTTATTGAGATTGTATTGTTATGTCGTCGAAACATCAGTAGATTGATATTAATCAGATGCGCTATTGATTGAGATTGTATCGTTGTATAGTTGACATTGATCAGGTTATGTTTTGATTTGAATATTGATCAGAACAGATCGGGGTTGAGTTGAATAGATGTGATTGAGATCTGATATCAGATTTGCAGTATTATTGACTATGAATGGTGGGAATTGATATATGTGGAATTGTATTGATGGGTATATTGAGATTGTGCAATTATGCCGTTGAAACAGAATTTGATTTAGTTATGATTTTATCCAATATTGATTTGAATTGAGTTGTATATTGATATTGTGTCTATTCGATATTGTCATTACCAGATTGAGTATGGACAGATTTGAATTAGAGACTTTGACTTCGTCAGAACGTGAAGACAAAGGTATATACGTTGATCCGTGATTGCACAACTCGAGTTAGATTTGACTTGAGTTTCCCTAAATCACATACTTTACTTTATTGCATTGATAATTGCAATTGAATGAGATTGATACACTTGGGCTATTGATTGATGTATTGAGTCATAGGCTGATTCGCCAAGTCTTCGGCTGATTCGCCAAGGCACTGGACGTGTAAATTATATCGATGTCGCTTAGGAGTTGATTCATTCCTATCGCTGAGATTCGATATATGTGTTAATGTCCAGAAACTGGGATCCCTAGACTTAGATACGAGTCGAGTCAAAGCGTTTTATCCGTATTCACTAATGTGTCATAAATACTGATTTATGTTTTATTATCTTGTATTTATTTGTATGACATGCATGTATACGTGCTTTATATTGGGATTTGTTCTCACCAGAGTTTTCGGCTGTTGTTGTGTTTGTATGTGTGCATGATAACAGGTGCGACAGGATCAGGGTCGAGACAAAGATGAGAGATCGAGATAGCGTGGAGATTTCGGGCTGAGAAGAGGAACTAGTGGTTTATTACTAAACATGTATTTAAATTTTAAACACTAGTAGGATACTTGTAGTTGAACAAGTAAATGATACTTTGAGTTAAATAATATGATAGCATTATGTATGATTTATATACACTTGTTTCTAATTTTAAAACCAAAATTTTGACCCACATTTTCTAGCAAAGATCCACTTAATCCCAAAGATAATTGAGTTAGAGCCTGGGTCCCCACAACAGGTGGTATCAGAGCAGTAGGTTCCTGAGAGTGAACTAGAATAGAGCAGTAGGTCTAGAATTGTAGGTTCTGTTGACTGAGATAGAAGAAAATGAGCGGGGTAGATTGAGTTTTCTGTTATAGTAGGTGCACGTCGAGCCAAGTGTTGGCCGAGTGTTCACAATGAAACTCTATGTATAAGCAATCTTTATTTTAATAATATTTGAAATTAATGTTTTGGCACATCTTTATCTATATACCCATGCTAGTTGCATAGATAAAGCCCTTGAATATACAAATAGTAGAAAGAATATGAGATGCTCATATGATGAGTATCATGAAACTCATATTTGGAATACTGTATATTCTAAACGGTTCCTAGTCGATTCAGCCGCCGCTAAGAAGGATATAGGCCGCTCGAGCTTGAGACTAGTATCTGCGATGTGAGTACCATGTTTCATTGGTAGGGGACATTGTGATGTTCGAGCATGCAGATAGGTGCTCCTGGTAGAGTGCACTGAACAACCCTCCATTAAAGGACTTTCCAAGTGGTTCTCACTTATCGAGTGGAAAAGTCCTAGTTTATGGTTGTACACCATTAGTCCTTATGACCCGGGACAACATTGAGACTCTATGTGCTAGAATTACACTTTGACTTGTTTACCGACTCTCATGGGGTCATCAGGTGGCAAGGTTGGGTGTTCTGTCGAAACATATAGGAGTCGATGCATTGTAGTCGGGGATTCACCGCTTACCTACGGGTATGGATATCCTATGTGTTTTTCATGTATATGTAGTTTGAAATCTCTGATCAGAGTATGGTGGTAATTATGAAAGGGGTTTCATAGATTACACCATCGATGCAACTACGACATGACACATAGTATCGATTCATTGACAACTCTCGATATACCAATGGTTGTCGAATCGGTCGGGATATATGAGTTGAAGGGACCGTACTGTACGCTAACCATAATTGAATGGTTCTTGCAGGCACTATCATTTGATACCTAGGGAATCATGTAAGCGATGCTGCTAGGCGTTTAACATGATTGGTTGGGTACTATCAGACTTGAGTTCTGACGTTCTTATTATCAAGGAGTTGATAAATAAGAATGGAGCAATTGGGGTATGCTCATATAAGGACATGTTTAGTCCGAATCACATGGAGATGTGAACCCACGGCTAGTTGTATCAATGAACCATTGAGGGCCACACAAGTACTAGCTTTCTAGATCCCGTTGAGAAGTAAAATAGTTCAATGTGTTGAACGGCTTATAAAGGAGTTTATAAGCGTAAGGAAAATTAGAAGTATGACTTCTATAAAGGAGAAAACAGTTCAATGTGTTGAACGGCTTATAAATGAGTTTATAGGCGTAAGGAAAAATAGAAGTATGACTTCTATGAGAGAAATGTAATTTTAATTTATGAATGTGTTCTTAAATTAAAATTTGGCCAAATAAATAATGTATTTGAAAATTGTGATTTTCATAAACATTATTATGGACTAAATTAAATTAATTCAAGTGTTGAATTAATTAAACACTAGTGGACCTAGTAGAGTCCAAATAATTAAATTAATTCAAGTGTTGAATTGATTAAATCATATTGAGTCTTGTAGAGCTCAATTTAAATAAATTATTTAACTAGTGGACTTGAGTAAATTCAAGTAATGTTTAATTAGTCTCAAAAATGTTTGAGATAATTAAATTAAGTCCATGGGTTTTTAATTTGTTAAAAACCATATAATATTTGCATGTATGGGAGGTGAAAGGTTGGGAGACAACTTTTTGTATAACCAAGGCTTGGCATGCAACTTTTTTACTTTAACTTTTCCCACAACCAAAAAAATGTCTCTCCTTCTCTCCTAGCATGAATAGTGGCCGAAAATACTATTCATTCTCTCCATTTTTTTGTTCTTCAATGGTTGGAGAAAACACTCACTTCTCAAAGAAAAATCCTCATATTTTTCTAGTGCAAAATATGAGGGGATCTACCTGGTTGGTGGTGGGCTTTATTTTAGAGCAAGGAGTGCTCTTTGGAAGCTTGTACAAGTTCTTGCCATACAAGAGCTAAGGTGTTTACACCTTAGTTGGAGCCATAGATCAATCCTTGTGATTGATAGGTACATTTCTTAACACACTATGAATGTCATTTTGGTTTTTTTGTATTTGCTACACCAAGATATGGAGGTGGCCGAAATTTTTACAAAAAAAAATTTGATTTTTAAACTTCCGTTGCGCTTCCGGTCACCGTAACCGATCCCCTTTCATTTTCTTTCCTGCTTTTATATGCTATCATGGCATTATGTTTTACTGCTTTGAAATACATGTTTACCTGATTATCTGATTTGATTTGGTAATGTGTATTATTGCAAGTGAATCCGAACCGATTCTTGATCAGTTGTAAGATGATTAGAGGAGGACTGAAACAGGTTTGTTGTATCTTGTTACTAACCCTTTTGATAATAAGATTTATCTCCTCGAAGAGGCCCAGAGCTGGGTAGTATCTTGATGGATCCGATGAATGTGGCAGTAACTTCGATGGAAGCGCAGTTACAGAGGTTTCAGTTATTAAAACAGCCGATTCTGAAGGGTACTGAGACGACTGACTATTGTGAGAGTTGGTTAGACGATATTGAAATGTTGTTTGATTCGTTGGAGTACACGGACGAGCGTAGAGTAAGACTGATTGGGCACCAGTTACAGGAGGTAGCAAAGAGTTGGTGGATCGCAACCAAGGAAGCCTTGGAACAGCGTGGTACGGTGATTACGTGGACAATCTTCAAAGCCAAATTTTATCGAAGGTTTTTCCCAGGTTCGTACTGAGAAGACAAAAAGGCAAAATTTGAAAATTTGAAACATGGTCAGCTAAAAATTGAGGAATATGTTGCTATGTTTTATACCTTGCTACGTTTTGCTCCTCACGTGGCTGGAAATAATGAACTTGTAGCTGATCGGTTTACTATGGGATTGAATCCTGAGATAGGTACATTGATAGGTGTGGAACGACCCCGAAGTTTTGTTGAAGCTTTGAATAGAGCTAAAGAAGCTGAAGCAAGTTTGATTCATAAACGAGGAAAGTCGTATGTTGATCCACTACAGAAACAGGAATCCCCTCTTGGATTTGATAGAGGCAGTACTAGTAGAGTAAAGAAAGATCCTTTGAAAGCCCAAAAGAAGCAGTTTAAGAAGTTAGGAAGCGGTTCATCTAGCTCCAGTGGTTCTAGCCAGAGTTATACCGGAGTGTATTGCAGAACTTGTGGTGGCAGACATTCCACAGAACAATGCAGAGGTGTAATAGGTAGGTGCAACAATTGCCGACAGTCAGGAAATTTTGCTAGAGTATGTCCACAAAGAGATTCCCGAAGATTCCAGGGAGCAGGAGCATCTAGTTGCAGTGACTGAGGAACAGACCCAGGAAGCACTTAAGGATAAAGTAGCAGGTATCTGTTCTTTCATGATTACTCCGCATATATATATATATATGTGTTGAAAGACATACGAGTATATCTCATATATGATTTATGAATGAATTGCATTAATATATGATTTATCTGTTGAGTCCGTATCTACTGTAGTACTATATTTCTTCAGTTTTGGGGAGCGGTTTGATATTAGTGAACTCTGTAAAACATCTTATACTACAGTGAGATGAGAATGAAACTGAACTAGCTTGTCTTGAACTTGTGTTGTCTGATTCTGGCTGCATGACTTATATTGCTATTGCATATGCGCGACCATGATGAAGCCATTTGGTCCTTAACATTCAGAGTATATATATGTGTCAAGCCTTCATTTCCCTCAAAACGGAAGCAAGAATCGAATAAAGTTTTGTAGAAATCCTTACGCCTTTTATCTCGTACATTTGTGATTTATGAAAGATCCGTCCGTTAGATTTTGAATCCGACTTCAGTACTGAGTTCCTATCGACGAGAGCTTCAACTGGACGTAAGTTTCTTACGTTTTTGATACGATGTGAAATTATGACATTGCCAGAATCATATATAATTGATATATAGTGTTCTTGACATGGTAGACATCGTATAATCGGAGTCAGATCGAAGAACAGACTGTTTATGCAATTGTTATGATTTTCAGAACTAATATGATCGAGATTGTACATATTTGAGACTATGATCGGTTATTGTTGAGACTATGAGTTGTACTGATATTGATTATGAGCCGTGTTATTGTACCTGTGATCTTGAGATTGACGGGGTTATTGAGATTGTATTGTTATGCCGTCGAAACATCAGTAGATTGATATTAATCAGATGCGCTATTGATTGAGATTGTATCGTTGTATAGTCGACATTGATCAGGTTATGTTTTGATTTGAGTATTGATCAGAACAGATCGGGGTTGAGTTGAGTAGATGTGATTGAGATCTGATATCAGATTTGCAGTATTATTGACTATGAATGGTGGGAATTGATATCTGTGGAATTGTATTGATGGGTATATTGAGATTGTGCAATTATGCCGTTGAAACAGAATTTGATTTAGTTCTGATTTTATCCAATATTGATTTGAATTGAGTTGTATATTGATATTGTGCCTATTTGGTATTGTCATTACCAGATTGAGTATGGACAGATTTGAATTAGAGACTTCGACTTCGTCAGACCGAGAAGACAAAGGTATATACGTTGATCCGTGATTGCACAACTCGGGTTAGATTTGACTTGAGTTTCCCTAAATCACATACTTTACTTTATTGCATTGATAATTGCAATTGAATGAGATTGATACACATGGGCTATTGATTGATGTATTGAGTCATAGGCTGATTCGCCTAGTCGTTGGCTGATTCGCCAAGTCTTCGGCTGATTCGCCAAGGCACTGGACGTGTAAATTATATCGATGTCGCTTAGGAGTTGATTTATTCCTATCGCTGAGATTCGATATATGTGTTAATGTCCAGAAACTGGGATCCCTAGACTTAGATATGAGTCGAGTCAAAGAATAAGAGTCAAATAGTTTTATCCGTATTCACTAATGTGTCATAAATACTGATTTATGTTTTATTATCTTGTGTTTATTTTCATGACATGCAGGTATACATGTTTTATACTGGGAGTTGTTCTCACCGGAGTTTTCGGCTGTTGTTGTGTCTGTATGTGTGCATGACAACAGGTGGGACAGGATCAGGGTCGAGACAAAGATGAGAGATCGAGATAGCGTGGAGATTTCGGGCTGAGAAGAAGAACTAGTGCTTTATTACTAAACATGTATTTAAATTTTAAACACTAGTAGGATACTTGTAGTTGAACAAGTTAATGATACTTTGAGTTAAATAATATGATAGCATTATGTATGATTTATATACACTTGTTTCTAATGTTAAAAGCAAAATTTTGACCCACATTTTCTAGCAAAGATCCACTTAACTGAACTGAACTGAACTGACCGGTAAGTGACCACCGGATGAAGTAATACCAATAACTGACCGGTAACTGACGATCGGGTGAAGTAATGCCAATAACTGAACGGTAACTGACGACCGGGTGAAGTAATAATCCCATGGTAGTAAAGTGACCACAAGCCATATCGCATAAATCTCAAAAATGAATATTTTATATTTTTGCACGTAATATAATTAAATAACATAATTAAATATGAACAATTTCGATTTTCTTGCATTAAAATCATGTACTTGTGATATTTGAAAATACCTATATGGCTTGATTGAAGAGTGAAAGAAGATATAAACATGCCTTGGTTTGTTTTGAAAGAAAACAAACAAAACGACGACGCGGCGCGGCGGAGACGGAGTGCTCTTCACTTTCTCACTTTCTCTCTCTTAATTCCTTTAAACCAAGCATGCACCATAATTATTATAATAGCGTAAAAATAGTAAACGTGATGCATGAACATTTAAAATAACATGAATTTGTGCACAGGACGCTCCTATGACCGAAATCTCACCCCGGGTGCAAAATGACCATTTTCCTCTTGAAAACCCAAAAAAAATTATCGTTTTTCCACTAGACTTAAAATTTCACGTCTTTGACATTTTCTTACTCCCATTGACCCTAACATGTACCAAATAATTATTTAAACCTACATTAATTTTTCCATATTTTTATTTGGCTTAAATCGATGACTTTTAAATTAATCTTTAAATATAACATATTAATGCGTTTTAATCTCAAATTAAACCAAACATCAGCATAAAATTCCCAAATTAAAAACTTAGACTTCTAATAATTATTTGAGCTTAAATATAATTTTTCATAATTTTATTAAGCTTAAATCTAAGCGTTTCAATTAATTTTTAAATTAATATTTCGTGCGGCGATTAAATCCCGAATAAATCCAAAACTCATCATTTTGATCCGAAACTTACCAAATTCTTAAAAATGTCCCAAAACATATTTAAAAGCATTCCTAGACATAAACTCGAGCCAATTTTACAACTTAACTGATTCTTTTTAAAACTTAGATCGGGGTTCCGGTTTTAACCCGAATCGACCCGAAACTTAACTAAATTTCTCCCAACTTTTTACCATATCTTAAAAACTCTGTAATGATCCTAAAACATCAACCTCGGGCCCCCAATCCCTTGGCTAAAAATTCCAGAAACTCACCTAAAGTTTGGCCCCTTCCTTATTTACACTCTAGCACCCTCATCTTCCCAAAAACTCACTTCCCTAGCCTACCCCGACGGAACCAACCATGAACCGACCTTCCTTAAACCACCTTAGGACTCCACTGGACCCAATGATACCATGGCTACACTCCCATGCCACAAACGCAGCTCGCCCGATCGAAGGGCACCTCAAACGCACGCATGACCAACTTCCAACCCCTTGCTCGTTTGGCTTCGTGGTTGTTCCCAGCGATGGCCGACTCTTCCTAAGCCGTGGTTCAGACCTCTCAGGGCTGTTTCGTGGCTTGGTTTGGCCCTTGTAATGCTGGTCCCTGTCACTCCGCCGATCTCCCCATCTACAAGCCCCAAAACCTCAATAACTCGGCCACACCTTACTCAACACTACAAGCCCTTACTCCCAGCTTATAAACCCTCTATTTTATGGTGATGGCAGTCCCTCAATGCACAACACAGCAGCCTTCTTGCAGAAATTCAGAAAAACATGAGAAGAGAACAAAAGATGCATGTATTTAAACCAAAAACCGAGAGATTTCCATGGTATGCATCGGATCGAGAATTCCATCAACAAATAAACATATTACAGCAGGTATATAGCATATATGATGCAGCAATAAAAGTACGTGGCGTGCCTGCATGATGCAGAATGCGGGAGGGAATCGAGCCGAATGCCGAAGAAATTCTTTATCGCAAGACAAGCAAGATTCGAGACCTTAGCTGATGGATTAAATAATGAAACGAGAGAGGAAAGGTGGTGGGGAAATGGTTGGAACTGAGAGAATAAAGAGGAATGAAGAAGGTGTCGGTTGGTTTAAAGAATAATAGATATAGGGTCACCACTTGTACAATAATTAAATGGTTAAAAATTCAACTAATGACCCTTTATTTGTTAATTAAAGTTTAAAAAAATATTTAAGCCTAACAAGTTTAAAAGTAGACCCATTTAATTCAAACAATAGCTCAATTGGTACCAGACTTGTGCTAAGTATCTATATGTCCAGGAGATCTTAGGTTCGAGTCTGGGGAGGTACAAACTCCAGTGCCTGGGCTGGAGGAGTCATTGAGTAATGGGCCATGGGATAACCGACTCCCGCCAGTTGGATCGGGAACAGCCCATGGGCATTACAATAAAAAGGCGCCTTTTTCAGTTGTTGCTGGATCCAGATCAGTTGTGCTCAACAACTACCAGCAGCAAGGTATTCTGCTTCAGTTGTTGAGGTAGCTATGGATGTCTGCTTTTTTCTTAACCAAGAGATCAGTCTGTCTCCTAGAAACTGACAAGATCCACTTGCACTTTTACGATCAAGCTTACATCCTGCATAATCTGCATCTGAATATCTAACTAAATTGAAAGTAGAGTCTTTAGAATACCATAACTCAACATTTTGTGTACCCTTAAGATATTTCAAAATTCTTTTAGCAGCTGAGAATTGTGATTGCTTAGGATTTTCTTGAAATCTAACATCAGGACGACTGGCAGTTTGGTACAACAACGAACCTATTAAACCTCGATATAATGTCGCCTCAACTGATATTCCCCCTTGATCAGTGTCCAATTTTACTGATGAGCTCATGGGAGTATTTGCAGCTAAACATGATTCCATGCAAAATTTCTTTAGCAGCTCCTTTGTATATTTAGTCTGACTGATAAATATACCAGTCTCCAATTGCTTCACTTGCAGTCCAAGAAAGAATGTCAGTTCACCCATCATGCTCATTTCAAACATATCCTGCATTAGCTTAGCAAACTTTTCGCATAATTTGGGGTTAGTTGACCCAAATATGATATCATCAACATAAATTTGAACTAATAAAATGTGATCATTCTTAGCAAATTTGAACAAGTTTTTATTAACTGATCCAACAGAAAAATCATGATCAGTTAGAAATTTTGAAAGAGTTTCGTACGAAGCTCTAGGAGCTTGTTTAAGGCCATATAAGGCTTTGTTCAAATGATATACATGATCAGGAGAGTTGTGATTTACAAAACCTGAGGGTTGTTCAACATATACTTCCTCTTGTAGTTGACCATTCAGGAATGCACTCTTTACATCTATCTGATATACCTTGAATTTCTTGTGTGATGCATAAGCAAGAAAAATTCTGATTGCTTCCAGTCTTGCAACTGGAGCATACATCTCATCATAGTCAATTCCTTCTTCTTGCCTATATCCTTGTGCCACTAATCTTGCTTTGTTGCGTACAATTGAACCATCTTCGTTCAGCTTATTTCTGTATACCCATTTTGTACCTATAATAGTTTTTGAAATTGGTCTTGGAACTAAGTTCCAGACATTGTTATAAGTGAACTGATTTAGCTCTTCTTGCATTGCATTTACCCAGTTAGGATCAGCAAGAGCTTCATCAGTTTTCTTCGGCTCTAGTTGTGAAACAAAAGCTGAATAGATAAATAAATTTAGCATTTGATTGCGAGTTCTTACTGGATCAGATGGATATCCTATTACCAGTTCAGGTGGATGTGATTTTCTCCATCTGTACTCAGTATTTGTTGTATCAGCAATTTCTTCAGTTGGTAACTGAACACAATTTTCAGTCTCAGTTGGTGCTTCGTCAACTGATATTTGAATGTTATCATTATGCTCTGTCAACTGATAATCAGCAACGACTTCCTGCACATCTGATTGGTCCAGTACTTCTGGTTCAGTTGTTTGAAGTATGTTTTGATAGCCATGACTTTCATTTTTTTCATCATCTTCCAAACTGATATCTATAAATCGATCAACTAGCTCAACTTGATCAGTTGGCTTATTAGTTAGTTCAGTTTCATCGAAATCAACATGAACAGATTCTTCAACATTTAGGGTTTTCTTGTTGAAGACTCTATAGGCTATACTAACTGATGAGTATCCAAGAAATATTCCTTTTGCAGATTTAGCATCAAACGCTTTTAAATAATTTTTACCATTATCAAGAATAAAACATCTGCAGCCGAATATTTTGAAATAAGTAATTATACTTTTTCTTCCGTGTCAGATCTCATAGGGTGTTTTCATATGATTCTTATTAATCATTGATCTGTTCTGAGTATAACACGCAGTGTTTACTGCCTCTGCCCAAATTCTTTGAGAAATACTAGAATCAGCAAGCATTGTTCTGGCAGCTTCTTTAAGAGTCCGATTTCTTCTCTCAGCTACACCATTTTGCTGAGGAGTTCTTGCATCTCCTGTCATATGTCGCGAGCATCCACTGTCCAAATACCATATTGAGTTCTTGTTTGTACCTGTTACCTGCAATCACACATATAATATAACTTGGTACCTATATCTATTTGGGTCCTGAACTGATTAGTCCCTTAGGAATCCACACTTGGATTAGTCTAACAGACTTTCCAGTAGCTGCATTCCAAATGGTTTTTCTCGGCTTTTGTGTGCTTGGTTTGTAGTGTACAGATGATACAATATTTGTTTTAGCTTTATTCAACTGATTGTTCAGTCTATATCTCTTCTGAACTGGCTTGCAGTTATAGTAATTGAAATATCTATTCGAATAGTTCTTCTGAGACCTCTTTGATGACTGACTTTGTGAATCATTTGAGAATTTTTTGACTATAACCAATCCCATATCTTCTAGCCTTGTTCATATTCTCAGTAGGTTGCTCAATCAGTTAACTGGGCTCAATTTGTTCTTGTATCACTGCTGTTTTGACAAAATGTATGTATTTCCCTTTGTCTATTTTTGGCTTTGGTTGAGTATCATTTGGATATATTTCTCCTTGAGTGTTGAACCCTAAACCAGTTTTATCAGAAACTGATTTTTGTGAATTCTGCATCTCATTCAGTGCAGTAGATGACTAGTTTCAAGACTGAATGAGCTCAGTCTGTTTAGAATTTTCAAGAATCAACTTCTTGATTAATGACTGATTTTTGTTTCTCTCTTTTAACTCAACAATTTCCCTTTTTAGACTCAACCCATCAACTGATTCATCAGTTTTGGTTTTATTGTCTGTGGGATCAGTTTCATTTGCTTTGATTTTTCAAATGATGATGCAAGCTTTTGATAATAATTTACCAAGTCATGTACTGTTAGAATGAGCTCTTCTCGTGTGAAATCAGTTGAGCTGAAATCAAATATCTGTTGGCTAGATGATTCTTCTTCTGCATCATTAGCCATTAAGCACTTGACTTCTTCATCATCACTAGAGTTGCATGAGCTTTCTGGTTCTGACTCCTCACTGTCAGTTTCTGCCCATTTAGATTTGTTTTCTTCAGCTAATAGTACCTCATGTTTCTTTCTGAAGGACTTCTTATCTTCCTTGGGTATTCTTTTGTGCTCATATGATTTCTTTCTTCTATCCTTTGAGCCTTGACTGTCCTTCTTGGGTTTAGGACAATCAGCCATGAAGTGACCTGATTTGCCACAGTTGTAGCAGGCATTTGATTCATCTTTGGAACTGTTCCTTTGGTATGGCTTCTGGAAGTTTCCTTGATTCTTTCTCATGAACCTTCCAAATTTTTTGCTGAACAATGACATAGCATCACTGCTCAACTGATCAGCAGATTTCTTGACTGAACTGATTGGTTCTGTTTTGATAGCAGCTAGAGCAGTTGTGGCTGCAGGGGTAGATGGTTCTCCTTCTCTGGTCTGCAGCTCAAATTCATAAGCCTTTAAATCAGCAAACATATCATGAAGTTCCATCTGGTTCAGATCTTTGGACTCCCTCATTCCCATGGTCTTGACATCCCATTCCTTGGGAAGACCTCTCATTACCTTCAGTGCAATCTCTTTGTTGGTATACACTTTTCCAAGTGCATTTAACTCATTGATGATACTGCTTACTCTTTCATCATACTCGTGCATTGATTCCCCTGCTTTCATTTTGATGTTATCAAACTTTTGAACAGCAACAGAAAGTTTATTTTCTTTGGTTTGATCATTTCTTTCACACAGCTGGATCAGCTTTTCCCAAATTTCTTTGGCTAACTTATACATCTTTATTTTGATGAAGGTTACTTTGTACAGCGTTTTGTACAGAATGTCTTTAGCCACATTATCAAGAGTTGCTGTTCTTTTATCTTCAGTTGTCCATTCATCTCTGGGCTTTTTTATTCTTTGTTGTGCCCCTTCTGTTATGGAAACTGCTGTATTTGTTTTTAGAATATTCATGGGTCCATCAGTTATGACATACCACATGGCATCATCTTGTGCAGCTAAATGAGCATGCATTCTGATTTTCCAATCATCAACTTCTTCTCTGGATAACATAGGAATTTTGTTGAATGAAGTCATGCTAGCAAGTTTATAGATAAAAAGTATTCAAGAACAAGATTCAACTGCTCTGATATCACTTGATAGGATTGATTAACGTAGCAAGAGTGTTTAGAAGGGGGGGTTGAATAAACACTCACAATTAAAACATATATTTTCGAGTTTTGAGTTCAGTTTGGTGAGAAACTGATTCTCGGAATCTTGCTGCTCAATGACAATCAGTTAAACTAAAGTAGTTGTGGAAATTAACTGACTGAAAGATAGAATACAAAACTGAAATAAAATACACAAGGATTGTTTCTGGATGTTCGGAGATATCAATTACTCCTACGTCACCCCTTCTATCTCAAGGATAGGATTTCCACTAAAAGACTTTGATCAAATACAATATTTGTACTGACCCACTTCAGTTTGGACTTATCACTGCCAAAAGCTGAAACTCTTAGTTTTACAAAATGTTCTCAGTGCGTAACTGATCTTAGCACTATCGAATTTAACGATTATTTCAAAGTGCTAGTGAGTTCAAATTGTAGCCTTGACTGCTACGAATAAATCAAGTAAGGGTGAGCTAAGATTTTGACAGAGTAACAACAAGCTTTGAATAGAGTGATCTGTGTATGTTTTTTCAGCTGTTCTTCTGTCATATTTATAAGCTTCCCTTCCAACGGTAACTTGAGATATATTTGAATCTTTGTATCCGTTGATTGCCACTTCATCATTCCTTGGGCATTGTTTGCTTCATTTATTGTAATGCGGCGTCTTAATTGCTTTAGCCGAAATGCGTTGTTCTAAGCTGTATTGATTGAAGTGCGGCGTTTCATATTCAGTTGCAATCTGCTATGTCTCTTTGTCGGTTGAATGTTCTTTCCCGAGACATGTTTAGTTGAAGGAAGCATACGGCTGAATATATCAACTGATCAGTTTTCTTTATTAGATCTGCTGATTTCAGTTGTTAAGTCCAGTTGCTGAATATAATTGCGCGTATCAGTTGGTTGATCAGTTTGTCAAACTCCAGAATTTAGAGTTTGGTTCATATTTTGTCAAACGCCGGAATTTTGTTTCCAACAAAATTTTTATACGTTAAAATATTATTTTAAATGTTTATGATGTTAAAATGTTTATTTTAAAACGTTTATGGCTTTTTATGATTTTTATATGTTAAAACGTTTATTTTAAATGCCTCTGGATTTTTATGATTTAAGTTTGAAATTTCAAAGATATGTTGCATGCTTGGTTTCAAAAATAAAAACGATACGTATATGCATGTTTTTTACTAAGTGATGATAACATGTTGAAGGACGTGAAGGCATTGTGACTAAATACGATGATATGTTGGAGATATCGTGAGGGTTATAGTCCCAGTGGGAGCCCGACGATCATATTTCATTGGATACGGATACGAATATGATGATATGCTTTGGGATAACATGAGGAGAAAAGGCCCCATAGAGTGCCCATTTTTGGGAGAAGGCCTCAGAGGGAGCCCATGCATGGGAAAAGGCCCCAGAAGGAGCCCGTATATGGGAGAAGGCCTCCGAAGGAGCCCCGACGATCGTGTTTCCATATGAGGATATGTTAATACATAAGGCCAAGGCCCAGTTGACCGGTGAGAGAGTTGCTGGTGTCCCCGCCGCCCAGTAATGTGGTAGATGGATCCATCGCCCATTACGTTTAAGAATACGAGTCACAATCACGATCTGAATTCAACAAACACGAATATAAATATGAATATGTTGATACAAATATGGATATGAATATGAATATGTTTATGTTGATATGAAAATGTTTATGAAAAAGGATCATGAAAATGTTTTTAAAGTTTATGCATCATGAAAATGTTTACGAAAATTTTCATGTTTTAAATTTATGTATCTTCATGAAAACATTATTTTTCAGTACAAGTATTTTTCACTGTTGCATGTGATTTGTATTACGTGTTATTTGGTATCAAGAATATGACGCGTTGAGTCTTTAGACTCACTAGGTGTGATTGATGCAGGTGATTATGATAATTATGATAATGTAGGTCTTGATGGTTGATCTTTAGACTCACTAGTTTTCCGCACTAGTTTATGATTTATGATTTTAAATTATGTTAAGGATATTTTTATGACTTACATTTATATTTTGAGATATTTTTGAGAGATTATAGTATGGGCTGTATTTCTCAAATATATAGTTGGTTGTATAACTTTTAAAATGGTACCAAAATATTTGGTGTAAATTTTATGGTTTGGCCTAACATTAAGTGGGGTTTTTTTTAAAAATAATTTCTAGTACTTTTTAAGCAAAACGAATAAGCAGACGTTTCAACATAAATAATTTATGCAATTAAAACAATTAATTGAAATACACACGGAATTTAATAACTCAAATGCATGTGGTTTACGTGGAACTGAAACGACCTCGATTTTTTTTTTCTAATCTTAAATCATAAATTCTAAATTTCTAAATAAAATAATTTAACATAATCATGGATCATAATAATTTAACAATTTAAATCTCAAGTTCATAAAATAAAATCATAAAGCATCGACTAACCAAAACTTCCTAAATGTACCTTTGAAAAGATCAACTAACAATAAAAATAAAGCATAAAAATATCTCTAAATAAAATCCTTAACATAAATCTTTAAATCATAAATCTATCTAGCTAATGCGGAAACATAAAGGCCCTCGGGTATGTACTGCTGCATTCGATCGATTCAATCGTCACCGCCTACAAAATCATCAAATCATGCATCATACATACCTAGTGAGTCTAAAGACTTAGCACGCTCTAAACATAAATAAAAAATAATACATATACACTCACATGCATTTAAAAATCATATTTTTATTTAAAATAGCTTTTGAAAATAAATAAACCATTTAAAATCATTTAAGCATAATTAAATCAAAAATCGTAAAATCATTTTAAAATAATCTTTAAGCATAAATAAATCGTTTAAAAATCATTTAAAATAATCTTTAAGCTTAAATAATTATTTAGAATAATCTCATGTCATTAAAAGTGAGAAAAAGATAAATTCGAGAATTTTTACATCCAAGGCCAAAACGGTCTTTTTACACTTAGGAAAATACGAAAACTCTTGGCAGTGTCCCGAAGGATCATAACACATGTTAAATGATATTTTATGATTTAAAATAATGATTTTGATGAAAAAATGTATTTTTATGATTTATGGTAAAATTGTGCAATTGATACTGTTTAAAATGCTATTTTTGGAAAACTGTTATTTTATAATTTTAAAAGAAAAGGAAAAATATTTTGAGATATGTGAATTGACTGCGACAAATGATATGATATATGATATATGATTTTGTGGAGATGACATGAGGGCCAAGGCCCCAGAAAGAACCCATATTCGGGCCAAGGCCCCAGAGGGACCCCGTCCCCAGAAGGACCCCATCTATGAGAAAAGACCTCAGAAGAATCCCGACGATCGTATTTCCATGGTGGAGCCTAGTTCTAACCCCCATGGACCATGTGGAGCTAAGACAAAGCCGACCTCTCTTAGTACAGTGTGGTTCAGGGACGAACCAAGCGGAGGCTGATGGGCCTGTGATGCCCAGGGCCGATGAGGGCGGGGGGTTATTGCCGGCGCCATGAGGTTGCACGGACAATGAGCGACTCCTGGCATGCTTCTAGGTGGAGGGTACATGAATGAATCGATCTCACACCGGAGTGAGAGGGATTCTGAGACTGTTCAATGTAATGGACTGTACAGTTGAAGAGGGCTTAAAAGATTTGATATTTACTACTCATACCAATAAGATGCGTCTTCTTTTCGGTAGCTCATCACATAAGAACTCCAAAATTAAGCTAGTTTCACTTGGGGCAATTCTGGGATGGGTGACATCCTGGGAAGTTTCCTAGGGTGCGTGTGAATGAGGTCATAAGCAAGCTGAAAAGACTTATATTGGTACAGTGAGGACAGTCGTCGAATCTGGGACGTTATAGCATCACTCTTCCATCTCCTAAGGATATAATTTTGTGGTACTGGTCTCACGTCGTTGAAAAACAGAACCAATACAGCATGTCTGCAAAGTATTCCTCTGAACTCAAATAAATGGCAATTGCAGACTATTTCACTTCGTTCTATTTCAAACTGGACATCCACAATTCTTTGTTTTATTATTTTTCCTTTGACCTCGACATCCTCATGTACCTTAAATTTTGTCCCCTTAGGCTCTTCCCCACCACGTATCACTTTACAATACATCATATGACTAATCTCTTCTTAGAATTCTTTAAACTTGTCCATAACTTGAAATTGCTTCTCTATATCATATGCACTGAATCAAGGAATCATCTAGAAATATGAACGAAAATCTGCCTGAAACTCTTTCTCTACTTCGCTATGCAAAGCCCGCTCATACTGTTCAACAAATTGTTTCAAGCTGGTTTTAAAATGCACATAGCCATCAAAAAAAGCATTCATGCTCTCACTACGTTGCATTAACGACATTCCAGCCAAAAAACTTCTGTTTAAAAAACATGAGACCCACTCTGACCTTTCTTTAAAAAACCTAGACAACCAATAATTTTCGTGCAAAGTGTATTTGTCGATCATTGCAACCAAATACAGAACAAATTCCTCAGGATTTAATGATTCGTTAATAGAATTGTGTATGTCCTTAAAAATATAATCTTTTTATTTGTGATACCAAAAATTTTCAGGTAACTTTCTAAGTATATGCCATAAACACCATCTATTTCTTGTGTTAGGGAATATAATCTCTATAGTATTTTGCATGGCCTGTCCTGGTCTGTGATAATACCTTTGGGACGTTGATTCTCCATGCAGTTAAGCCATGTCTTAAATAACTTTACAAAAGTGTCAATATCCTCACCTGCAACCAAACCAAATCCAAGCATAGTCGAATTTCCATGATGATTAACACCGACAAAAAGAGCAAATGGCATATCATACTTGTTTGTCAAGTAAGTTGTATCGAATGTGATAACATCACCGAATTACTTGTACGCTAGTCTACATATGTTATCAGCCCAATACACAATTTTTAGGTGACCATCCTCATCATAATCAATAGAGAAGTAGAAATCAGGACTCTGATTAACGAGTTTTTTTTTTCAAAGTGTGCATGAATGGCAGTTGCATCTCCTTTACCCAATCTTAGTCTCCTAACCTTATCAATGAAATTCCAACAATCCTTTTCAATAAAAGTCAGGTTTTCATATACCCAACAGTAACTGAGTTGTAACTTTTATGGAGTGGAATTCCAGCAGTATCATTAAGCTCTAGCTTCCTTTTAACATTTTCAGTCTATTGTCGACTGCATCGATACATCCTAGACTTTGAGAGGATTATTTCATGATCATGTTTTAGACGTACAATTGTTACTCTCCAAACACCAAAAGCATCTGCAGTTGCATTCAACCTAGCTTTACATCCTGTTTGAATTGTGGCAATAAGCTTTAGAAAGTTAGTTTCACTCTTGATCGGTTTCCTTCTCGGCCACGAGTGAATGCAACATTTCGGATAACCCCATTTTTTCTTTTTCTATAAGTCCACGTTCTGATCGGAAAACCCACACGACATGCGTACTTTTTGTATATTTCATCAACACTCTTAAATTTCATCCCAACCTCAAGAAGGACGTCATTATCTTCTTCGAACACATTATCATTCACAGTAGCACAATCCTTAATTCCTATTTCATTTTCAACCGCACGTTCATATTCACCAACTACACTATTTGAATTTGACTTTTCAATATTGCAGCCTTGACTGAGGCTTTCTGGGACACAATAAAAATAAATTCAAACATATACGAAAACCTAGTCGATGTCCACAAAGAAGAGAATAACATGAATTTATACAAAATTTCAAAATATTATTACTCATTGCTGTAAATTTACTTTTCTAGTGTTCCTATGAGGTTTCATCAATTACCCATAGCAAATTCTATGGAAATTTCTCTACAAAAAATTCATCTCAAAGCATCAATTAATTTTACAAATAAAAATTACTCCAATATTATCAAATAATACCTAGGTTAATCGTTTTCGGGAGAATATTTAAAGTGAAAATGGGCCACCAACTAGTCGTCGTCGGAATGTTGAGTTGTCGTTGGAGTCATGCGCTGTCACCTGAGTTGTGAGTGGTGGTCAAAATGATAAAGATGATGGGTTGAAGAAGGTTTTGTTCTCCAAGAAAAAAATGACCCATCTGAGTGAAATAAAAAAAAATGTCAAAATCTCGTCAATGAATACAAATCTCATCATATATTTCGTTGTACATCTCGATGTAAAATAAATCGAGTGTACCTGTAGCAGCACTCAGACTTTTATAGTGTTTTTAAAAGTCAATGTTGAATATCACTTGATTTTTTAAAATTCTATGAAAATCTATTTTGAGTATCAATAGAATTTCATAAAGTATTCAAAAATCTTAATTAAATATCTATAAATTTTAAAATCTAAAAAAGTATATAAAATTCAATAAATTTTCTACATCGAAAAAACAAATAATTTAACGGTAAATTTGTGAATAATCCTTTGCCAATCTTTGAATTAAGATTCAGTACATAACCACCATTTTTTAAGAATCAATACCTGACAATGCTATAAATATAGATTTAACTCCCTACAAATCCAAATTTACATTTTTGTCCTTTTATAATTTAAATAAATATATAATTTTCTCTACTAAAATAATTGTGTCTTCTCCATCAACTAAATTAGTATCAGATACTTGATTTCGCTATATGAATATTCCAAATGTGGAAAAAAATATTATATTTTCGAGCGATCACAATAAATTCAGTCATTGTTGGTATTTTCATGAAAAATGTGTTAGGATGACTTATTAATGTCATTTTATTTTCTTAAAAACATAGTTCCTCACTCATCATGAAATAAGAGTAAGTATATTTTTTGACCTATGAAGTACCTATTTTAGAGTTCTAAATGCTTGATTTGGCTATTTGAATACTCCAAATATGCAAGAAAATACCTGATCTTTGAAATATCACCATAAATTCAGTCATTGTTGGTCCTTTTATGGAAAATGTATTAAGGAGGAATATTTGTTTTAAATGGTTAACTGAGAAGACAGAAGTTAGTCAATCTTCAGCTGAAAGGACAAAGTGTTACAACTGATCTTTCAGTCGGATATTTCACTAATCTTCTCACATACTTTAACCAATTAACCATTTTTTTATTCCAAATTAAGTGACGTGACTGTCTATCAAGCATTTAATACTGTCTTTCATCAAATGACAAGTTGAATCGTGGACTCATATAATCCACATACTTACTACACACGTCTTTACCACACTAACACACGTTTTTTACTGCAAAATTTTAATGCACTGACACGTGTCCAATAATACGAACAGTCGCGTACAAAAGTACTCTTTCCCGCTCCATTTCAGTTCTTCTTCTTACGCTTATCCAAATTCTTCAGAGCAGAAGCAAATTTACGCCTTCTTTTTCGCAGAAAATTTTTCAGATCAAATGGCAAATCAGCTCCCAGCGCATATGTTGAATGCTATGGCAATCAATTTTGATTCAGTCCTATCTATTAAGGAAGCCGAGGTCAAGGATGTTTTCCAGAAGCTTCAATCAGCAGGTCTCCGAACTTTCTTGGCAAAATCTTCCCAGGAGATCTATCCAAAGGAACTTTTCGATTTGTACTCCAGTGGATCTATCAATCAGGACGGGAGTATCTCATCTACTATCAATGGTCAGTTGTTGACCATATCAGAGGACTCCTTTGGTGAGGTATTTTTGTTGCCGTCTGATGGGTTGGAACACCTTGCTGATGTTAAAGCATCAGATATTGAAGAGATGCTAACTCAACTCTCCGCTGATGGACTGAAAATCAAAATTTCCGATCCAAAGAAGGAACTCAAACATGAGGTTCAGTTGTTGGCTGACATTGTGGCCAAGGGGTAATTGGCAAAGGCAGGATCCTTTGCTGCTCTTACGCTGGAATAATTGCAGGCCCTTACCATTATCATGGCAGGCCGGAGACTCAACTGGAGGCGACTCACCTTCAACATACTGAAGAACTTGCTTCAATCTACCAAACAGTCCAAAGGGTTTGCTGTCTAGTTGAGCTATTTGCTGAAAGTCAAAGGGCTGGTGGCTGATGATTCTGAACGATCATCAAAATTCAATGTTTTCAATGCTAAAAATATTTTGCCGCCCAGAGCCAAACTGGATCTATCTCCTGATCAATTCGTCAACATCAAAAAGGATATTGGAGCACAGCAGGCTGCTCCCAAGTCAGTAAAAAGGGCAAAAACTCTGGCACAGCTGAAGTCCTCCAAAAGGAAGCTGATTGTTAGTGAATTAGAAACAGAGCAAACCCCATCTCCCAAAGTCACCAAAAAGCCTAGAACTCAGAAAACAAAGCAAGTAGTCTTGCTGGAAGCAACAGAAAGGCTGAAATCTTCCAACGCTCAGCAGCCTATTCAGGCTATTCCTCTGAAGGCCATCCCAACAGAAGTTTCAGCAAGAGGTCAGTTGCCTCCATCAAATGAAAAAGAGTCTGTCAGGGCAGTATCTTCTCTACAAACTGTCAATCGCCCTACAATTTTTGCTCAGGCTTGACCCAAAGGGGTCACTATTCGAGAACTGGTGGAAACGACTCTTTCGGGTCTTAACATTCCTTATATTCTTTCTGATGAGAAAGGCAAGGGCAAGTTGATTGAAGAGCCCAGGCCAACAAATGCTATCCAAACTCACATTGACCTAATTTGGGAACACGTCAACGCTTTTGCCGCATCCAAACTTAAAACTTATGAGGATTGGATCACATACAGAACTCACACATTTGCCAAACAGTTGAAGAAGAAGTCTCAGCTGAAAAAGTTTATCAGATTGGAAGCCATTGTTTTGAGAGTAGTTAAAGCTGCTACCATTGTGCAAGATTTGGAACGCAAAAAGTATTTCTTTGATTTGATGAGAGCCAAGAAGTTGGCTCAATTAGTTGAAAAGTTGAAAGCCAACTACATTCCGACGAATCCAACTGCCTACAATGATCGAGCTGTACTTACTCAGTTGGATTCAGATCTTACTTCCCTGCATGTACAGATACGATTTTGGGAACAAGATCAGAAATTAGTTATTCATGGAGGATTTTCAGATGAAGAGGAAGGACCCTCATCACCAAATAAAGAGCAAGCTCAGGATGTGCCTGAAACCTCTGTTGCTGATCTACCACTGTACTCAGAAGCTGACTTAACACTTGCAAATATTGATGAAATTATTCAGTCAGTAGTACAGGAATCTCAACCAGAGGAGCTCATTTCTGAATCAGTTGATCACTCGACTGATCAAGCAATTGTAGAGGCACCTATCCTAACTGAAGAGCCCATTCAGCAGGATGATCCAACTGATGTTCTAGCTCCATCCACAGATATAGAAATCGCTGAAAATGTGGAGGCTCAGTTGCTCAATTTTGATAATATTCCAACTGCCGAGCCAGCCCAAATATCAGCTGATACTCAGGAAGAAGCACCAGTTGATGATCCTCCAACTGAAGGTCTTACAGATTTACCTCCACAGCAGGACAACTCAGTTGCAATTCAGGATCCTTCTTCTTCTCCTCCTCCAGCGCAAGTAGAGGTTACTAACTCAGTTGTTCCAGAACACACCATGGCCGAGACAGTTGTATCTGACATGACCTTGGTGGTCTTTGATCAAGTCTCTAAAGAACAAGAAGCTGGAACTTCTGGACAATTACCTCCTTAGTCGTCTGGTGATCTTGACGCAGTTCTTGAAGAAATTCAAGACATTCAGAATAATATGCACAAAATACTTTCTGAAGTTTCCCAGATTCAGCGAACTCAACTCGCTCATACTTTAAAATTGGAACATGCAGAAGTATTCAACTCAGAAAAGTTGAAGGCTGTTAATGCTACCGTGACCTCTCTTTCCCTTGCAATAGAAGAGATTAGAAAGAATAGAGGCTTAATTGAAAGTCTCTCTGTCACCCAATATGTAATCAGCAAGAGAATTGACTTCGTGGAGACATCTGTTTCCCGAAAGATAGACTTGATGCAAACCACTATGCCGAATGCAGTATCAGACGTAGCCACTTCTGTTAAAGTTATGTCAACTGATGTTAAAAGATTATCTATCAGAATGGAGGCGTTTGACAAAAAGGGGAATAGAGACCTAAGCTACAGTCATTCATTTACTTCTGTTCACGAAAGTTATTATTTTATCTACAACCGATTTGAAGGACGTTTATAAGCTTAACTGATCAGTTATCATTGGCTTATTGTTGTCAAACACCAAAAAGGGGGAAATTGTTGGAAACTTAATTTCGGCTGTTTGACAAACCATTTATCTACGGAACGAACTGATCAAGTATTCGTATTAAGCAACTGAAGTATCACGTGAAGTATCAAGGCAACCGAATCCAGCTGAACTGAAATTTTGGAAGTTAACTGACTGATCAGTTAGAAACTGATCAGTTGAACCTAACTGGATTCCTGAAGACAGCTGACTGATCAGTTGGAAACCGATCAGTTGATTCACTCAGCGCAAGCTTATCAGCTACTTTAATCAGCTGATCGCTCAGCCTTAACACGTCATCAAATGAAAGGGATGTTCAACCGACATCAGTACAAGCAGACTGCAACTTGTAGTGGAACGCCGCATTTCAGAGTCTACAGTGTACGATTGTCAGAAGAATATCGACGTGGAAAATCAATGGATATAAAATTCAAATATTATATCAAGTTACCGTTGGAAGAGAAGCTTATAAATAGGCGAACAGAGCAGCTGAAGCACACAACACACAAGAACTACTATTTTACTCTAGCTGTTACTCTGCTGAAATCAAAAGCTCACTCTCTTACTAAGTTCTATCTGTAGCATTCAAGGCTACCATCTTTGAGCTTGTTAGCACACTATAATCTCTGCTATATTATTAAGTTGTGCTAAGATCAGTCACGAACTGAAATAGCCTGTTGTAACTAAAAGTTTCAGTTGTGGCATTGATAAGACCAAACTGAAGTGGGTCAGTACAAACATTGTATTCGATCAAAATCTTTTAGTAGAAATCCTATCTTCCTGATAGAAGGGGTGACGTAGGAGTTATTTCATTCTCCGAACATCCAGAAACAAATCGCGTGCTTTTTCCTTCAGTTACCTTTTATTTTAGTTATTCTATCTTTCATTCAGTTTACTTCCGCAACTGTTTTCTCAGTTAAACTGATGGTCATTGACTTACGAGATATTAAGTTTCAGTTTGTCATTAAACTGAACTCAACCTTCGAAAAACGAACATAATCTGTGAGTGTTTATTCAACCCCCCTTCTAAACACATTTCACTTATTAACCGATCCTTTCAAGACTACACGGAGTCCCAATAAGTATACTGTCTGACAGAGTCCCAAGATTTGTATCAAGATTTTGGAAAAGTTTTCAGAAGGCTATGGGAACCAAAGTAACTCTCAGTACGGCTTATCATCCACAAATTGATGGCCAAACCAAGAGAACAATTCAAACCCTCGAGGACATGCTGAGGGCATGTGCTCTAGATTTTACAGGAAACTGAAGTGAACAATTACCCCTGATAGAATTCGCCTATAACAACAGCTATCACACTAGCATCGAGATGGCTCCATATGAGGCTCTGTATGGCCGAAAGTGTAGGTCGCCTCTATACTGGGGTGAAGTCGGAGAAAAGGCTGTTGCTGGACCAGAGTTTGTACAATTAACCGTTGAAAAAGTAGCCATAATCAGGGAAAGACTCAAGGCAGCCCAAGATAGACAAAAGAGTTGGGCTGATTTGAAGAGAAGACCGTTCGAATTAGAGATTGGTGAAAAAGTTTATGTCAAAGTTTCTCCCATGAAAAGAGTGGTTCAGTTCAGCAAATCCGGAAAGTTAAACCCGATATATGTAGGACCATTCGAGATATTGGAAAAGGTGGGAACCTTAGCCTACCGTCTAGCTTTGCCACCTGAAATGTTCAGGATTCACAACGTTTTTCACCAATCGCAACTGAGGAAATATGTCCCAGACCCCAGTCATGTACTAAAAGTCGCTCCACTGATGATTGAAGGACAACTTAACGAATAACTAAAATATGAAGAAATCCCTATCCAATTAGTGGACACAAAAGACCAAGTGCTGAGGCACCGGACAATCCCATATGTCAAAGTACAGTGATCAAATCTTACTGAAAGAGAGGCCACTTGGGAACTTGAAGAGAAAATGTGCTCGCAATATCCTCATTTATTCAAAAGCTCAAGCTGATCCAAGTTTCAGGGACGAAACTTTCAATAAAGAGGGAGGGATGTGAGGACCCGGAAAATTTGATCCGAAGCAAATCACGTAAGAAATACAAACTTAAAATTTAGCTTAAACTAAGCTCTAAGCTCAACAATTTTCATTCTAACTATAGAAATTAAATATGAACTTAGATTTCAGCTAACTTAACTCGAGGAAATGGCTTCAAATCTCGGAGACTAACTCAACGGGAGGCCAAACTTCAAGTAATCGCATCCATCAAAGAGTTATCACTGGAAGAGTAAAACCCCAGCTCAAGGACTCGATCTTTCAGCTCAAAGCAGCTCAACCAAGTTTGTCAAAAAGGGAGCTAAAAGATGAGCTAAGGGCTTGGACAAGTTAAATGTGCAAGAGATGACCATTGAGTTAACCAAGATGACTCTTGAATTGGATAGAAATTTGACCAAAATAAATGCCTTGCTTAGGCATCAAGGGGTCGGCCAAGGCTAGTGGAAGGGACAAGAATTTTTCTATAAATACCTCCCCAAATCTCACTCAAAATGCACTTCAAAAATCTCTCTACAAAGCCTTAAAAAGTCGGCTCCCTCTCCCCCACCCCAAAACCTCTCGGCCGACTCAAGCAAGGAGGAAGCTTTGTTTGTACAGTGCGAGTGCTACAATCCTACGTCAAAGTGCTGCTGGATTGAAGACACTATTTGTTAAAGTTACATCGAAGTGCTGCCAAATTTTCGAAAGGAAACTTTGTGCCAAAATCTACAATTTCGAGTCTACCCTCAAAAATTCAGTAAGTGGGTTTTTGTTACGTATATTCTTTCTAATTTTAAACTTTGCATAGAATAACATGACATGCTTAAAAGTGTGTCCTATTTTCGAAAAATTAGCATGTTTTATTTTTAAAATTTCGATCGATGATATGTTCTTTCTGTTTCTTCGAAATTCTTTGATTCCGCTGCATCTGTCTGAAATTCTGATAAGTTTTGTTGATAAAAATCTGAAATCTTTGTTACACTGTTACGATTCAATTTGAAATGGGATGAGACTTGTAATTCTGTCTGGCCCCCATTGGTGGGTATAAAACCATGTTCTGTCTGGCCCCCATCGATGGGTATAAAACCGTGTTCTGGCCTCACCCCTTAGAGGACTAACATATTGGGGACAATTTGACCATGGAAATGAGATGAGTACCAGTGTTGTGTCTGTTCTGATCTGCTTTTGAATTGTTCTGAATCATATGTTAACTTATGTCTTAATTCGATTCGTTTCTGTAAGTTAAAAGTAATGAGATTTGAAAGTGTGTTAAAGAAATGTATTAAAGACTAAGTTTTATATGTATAATTGGATATCGATCGACCCCCCACTTTCTGAGTGTTTCCCAAAACACACACCCCTTACAAATTTCAGATAAAAATGAGGAACAACGGAATGAAGAGGAGCAAGAAGCGTTCTGGGAATGGTGATCGACAGACAAGTTTCCGGAATTTTAGACTTTATTTCCCTTTTACAACTCTGATGTAATTTTTATTTCTATTGTCATTGTAAAGACAATGTTTAATTTATGAAAAGACTGGTTATTGGCATTTTAATACGAGGCTTAATTGTTTTCAAGTATTTGTTAAACAATACCGGATGTCGCCGACGCTTCGGATACGGGGCGTGACAACAATCACGATCTGAATTCAACAAACAAGAATACGAATATGAATATGAATATGTTAAAATGTTGATATGAATATGTTGATATGAAAATGTTTATGATTATAGTTTATGCATTATTATGAAAATGATATTTTAACTACAAGTATTTTTCACTATTATATGTGAACTGAATTACGTGGTACTTGTTATCAAGGATATGATGTGTTGAGTCTTTAGACTCACTAGGTGTGTATGATGCAGGTGATATTAATAATTATGATGTTGGAGGACTTGATGGGTGACTGTGCTGGACTGTTGGTGCACATAACCCGAGGACCAGCGCTTCTATTTTCCGCATTTAAGTTTATGATTTTACGTTAAAGATTTTTACGACATTTTATGCTTTTTGAGAGATTCTGAGAGGTTTAGTATGGGCTATACTTTTCAACATTTATTGCTTTTTAGGTTGGTAAAACGTTTTACGATTTCAGGTTTGACTACTGCATTTGGATTTTTAAAGTACTAGTTGGATGTTTTATTTTAAAAATGGTGCAAAGGTATTTTATGTGTGAGTATAGGCAATGACCGAAAATTAAGAGTTAAAAAAAAATATTTCCTAGTATTTTTTAAGAAAACGAATAAGCAGACGTTTCAGTTGGTATCAGAGCAAAGGTTCTTTAAAGGGTTTTGCCACCATCAGCGTCGGAAAGATCAGTCATCAAGCCTCAATTTATAAGTTTTACATGCTTTATATGATTTGATAGGATGTTACCTGCATAATGACATGAATAATATGTTTACGTTGCATGTTTACTAGCTTTTTGAGTACTTATGTTTTGCTCGCTTAAATTGCTAAAATGATTAAGAATATAACATATGGTGTGGGGCCCCGGGTCCGATATCTAATACTAATAATTATAATTGTCACACACCAAATGATTGAGTAAAATACATAATTTGTTGTTCACAAACTTACATAAACATCGTCAAAATAATTTAATTGTCTCAAATGTTTGAAATATAAATTTTCAACATGCCAACATGAAGTAGTGAACCAAAGAAATCCAAACATTATCACATAGCTTCTAAGACCCGAGAATCCCACTCTAACTCGTATCTCCTCGCCTTGAGCTGGACTCTGGCATCCCAAGCCTCGCTTCACCTACCGTCAAGCACATGAAAACAAAAGGTACCGGACATGTCGGTGAGTATAAACCCAGTAAGTATAAACCCAGTATGATACAATCAATCACAAATGAGAGTTAAATTTTCAAATATTTCATATAAATTTATAAAGATGCAATATAATGCAATGCATGATCAGAAGCTGTGGGCTATCAATAAATCTCAAGATCAAGTGAATCTTCTGGTCATAGGGTACCCAAGGGTATAGAATCACCCAGCAACATCCACCGACTCATCCGCTCGGGGTGGGGTGCTGTGTTCTACAATCCCAGGACTATGGTGCGCCTATAGAGAGTGTTCAGGCCATAGCAGCGACCTCCGCATACACTATGCCAACTCAACTATAGCCCCATACGTCCAACAAATTAATATATCAAGGCGACCTCCGCATATCAAATCTGAATCAACAAGTGGTTCGATATGCAATGTCATGATGCAAATCAATATCATCATCTCGATATCATAATCAACGCATCTCAATACAACAATCATCATCAAATCACCAATAGTTCATCAATCCAAAGAGTTTTCAATTTAAAATAAAAATGATACTTTTACCTCTTATGTTATCGACCGTAACATACCTTTCAAATATTACCAAAAGAAGATCGAAATGTGTAGGTGAGAAGTCTTGAACCTTTGAATTCTACTATAACTCAAGGACTTTGATCATCTATCAAAACAGAGTAATTTCTGTTCAAAATTCATAATTAGTTCAATACTTCTTGAATTAAGATCCGTAAATTTCTTAAACTTAATATGCCATAAAAACATTCATTGAATCATTTCATCAAACACATAGCATGCGTGCTAAAGAAATTAGCTCCTATACTTTGCCATTGGCTTCAATTCCATTTTAAATTCAAACCAACACAATTTCAACATTTCCAACATCTTAAATATCAACACAAATATCAATTCTAAACTTCATCCCATTTCCAAACTTGAATAAAAATCTAACATACTTACACCATCTTGAAGATCTTGGAGAGAGGATCACAAATCTAACTTCATTTCATAATTTCCTTGAACAAATCTCCCATAGATTGAAGAAGAAATTAGAAGATGAAAGGAAAAATGAAGAACCCTAGCTCTAAACCGATGGAGTAGGAAAAAGAGAAGAGAAAATGATACAAATATCATTCTCCAATCAAATATATACCATCCAAACCTCAAAACACGTTTTTTGTACAAGTTCTGGGCACCATGGCGCGTGATTTGGCGCAAGGGCGCGCACCTTACTGCCCAACAACAAAAATTTCAGCACCGGGCGCGCTAGGGCGCCAGATCCTGCGCAGGGGCGCGCGGTATTCTGCCAATAACGCATTTTTAACTTCAGAATTTGCGAAAGTGGTAAACTACAAAGTTGTAGTCCTATGTCTTGGCTTGCATCTCCAATTAGCCTCATGTCATTTGGAGATCTGAGTAAAAGGTTATGCTCAATCTCCCAACATGTGTCATTATAGGAACGACGATACGCACAACACACTTCGGGGCGCTTTTGGCTCGTTTTCCCTAACGATTTGAACAAAACTCAAAACATGAAAGTTATAGCCTTATGTCATATCTTTCTAATGAAAGTGCCCTCACATCAATTGGATCAATATACAAAACATTATGCTAAAAACCACAACTACTGCCACATTTTTCATACCGTTTCTGCACTTCCATCACCTATTTAGCTCATATTCAACCTTTGATTCTACCCATCAATTATCTATTCCATTCTATAACATTCATTATCATTTATACCATAACGTAAAGCCATAAACCATCACAACTAATGCCACAATATTTCAAAATTCGGGCATTACAATTCCTCCCCTTTAAAAATAGATTTCGTCCTCGAAATCAATCATCTCTTTCAAGTCTAACAAGTAATAATCAATACTGAAAAATAAAAACCGAGAATAGAAGCGTACTTCATTGGAATAACTCTGGATATTTTTGTCTCATTTTATCTTCTAATTCCCAAGTTGCCTCTTCGACACCATGTCTGTTCCACCGTACTTTAATCAACGGTATCAATTTATTTCTGAGTTGCTTATCTTTTCTGTCTAGAATTTTAATTGGTCTCTCAATATAGCTCAAAGTCTTGTCTAACTCAACCTCATCAGGTGGAAGCACATGAGATGGATCTGGATGATATTTCCTCAACATGGAAACATGAAAAACATCATGAACACCTGATAATGCAGGAGGAAGAGCAAATTTTTAAGCCAAATCACCAACATGTTCCAAAATCTCATACGGACCTATGAATCTCGGTGATAATTTACCCTTCTTTCGAAATCTAACTGTACCACGGAAAGGAGATATTTTCAGAAAAACTTTGTCACCTTTCTCAAAAATCAACGGTCGTCGCCTGATGTTCGCATACTTAGCCTGTCTATCCTGAGCAGCTCGCATACCACTCTGAATTAATTTCACCTTCTCTGTCATATCTCTTATCATATCAGGTCCTACAATTGGTGCTTCAGATAAATCGTCCCAATACAGAGGAGATCTACATTTCCTGCCATATAGTGCTTCAAATGGTGACATTCCAATGCTCACTTGATAACTGTTGTTATAAGAAAACTCGACAAGTGGTAACGAATCCTACAAACCAATACCAAAATCCATCACTACAGCTCTCAACATATCCTCTAATGTCTGAATAGTACGTTCTGACTGTCCATCTGTCTGAGAATGATATGCTGTACTCAAATGCAAACGAGTACCAAGAGCCTCTTGTAAACTCTGCCAAAAATGAGAAGAAAATCTGGAATCACGATCTGATACAATGGACTTAGGCACACCATGCAATCTCAGAACTTCTCTGATATACAATCTGGCCATCTGATCATGCCTATATGTCATCTGATACGGAATGCAACATGAAGACTTGGTTAATCTGTCAACGATAACCCAAATTGCATCGCAACCCCCTCGACGACCTCGGCAATTTCGTGACAAAGTCCATGGTGATATGGTCCCACTTCCATTCTGGAACCTTAAGGCTATGCAAAAGACCTCCTGGTCGCTTTCTTTCTGCTTTCACTTGTTGACAATTCAAACAACGAGATACAAATTCTGCTATGTCAGATTTCATTCTTTTCCACCAAAATTGTTTCTTCAAATCATTGTACATCTTTTTACTTCAAGGGTGTACACTGAATTTACTGCAATGAGCATCATGAAAAATCTGCATCCTCAACTCTGAAATATTAGGAACTACAATACGATCATTCACAAACAAAATACCCTCATTATTGACCTGAAATTCTGATCGATGTCCTGATCTGAGAGTTCAACTGATTTCTGAATGCTTTGATCTAACCTTTGGGCCTCTTTAATTTTAACAAACAACTCGGGTTCTGCCTGAATCATAAATACTCTTACAGGTTGAGTATCTACCACAAAATCCAAACCAGAAAGACAGCATTCTTCTACTAGATCAGATACACTTCTAGTGATCAAAGACATATTACATACTTTTCTGCTCAAAGCATCGGCTGCTGCATTAGACTTGCATGGATAATATTTTATTTCGCAATCATAGTCTTTCCACAAATCTAGCCAACTTCTCTGTCTCATGTTCAGCTCAGCTTGTGAAAAGAGGTATTTCAAACTCTTATGATCAGTTAATATTTCAAATGTCTCCCCATACAAGTAGTGACGCCAAATCTTTAAGGCAAAAACCACTGCTGCTAGTTCCAAATCATGAACTGGGTATCTATACTCATGTGGCTTCAACTGTCGTGAAGCATAGGCAACAACACGCCCATGCTGCATTAATACACAACCCAGTCCTTGATGTGAAGCATCAGTGTGCACTGTAAATCCTCCTACACCTTATGGAATAGTCAGAACTGGAGCACTAGTCAATCTCTTCTTAAGTTCAACAAAACTATCCTCACATTCTTGTGACCAAATAAATGGTACATTCTTTTGTGTCAGCTGGGTAATTGGCCTCGCAATCTGTGAGAATCCTTTAATAAATCTGTGATAATAGCCTGCCAAACCCATAAAACTACGCACCTCAGGAACTGATGTCGGTCTAGACCAATTGATGCCTGCCTCAACTTTACTCGGATCAACTGATATACCTGCACTTGAAATCACATGTCCAAGGAAAACCACTCTATCCAACCAAAACTCGCATTTGGATAATTTAGCAGACAAATTTTCAGTTCTCAAAATCTGCAAAACAGCCCTCAAGTGCTCGACATGCTCAATTTCAGATTTTGAATAAATAAGAATATCATCAATGAAGATCACAACAAATTGATCTATATACCGTTGAGAAACACGGTTCATCAAATCCATAAATATCGCAGGTGCATTGGTCAACCCAAAAGGCATAACCAAAATTCAAAATGCCCATACCTTGTACGAAAAGCAGTCTTAGGCACATCTATCTCTCTGACTCTTAACTGATTATATCCGGATCTTAAATCAATCTTAGAATATACTGAAGAACCCTGCAACTGGTCAAAGAGATCATCAATCCTTGGCAAAGGATACTTATTCTTTACTGTGGCTTTATTCAACTGTCTATAATCAACACAAAGCCTCATAGACCCATCTTTTTTCTTTACGAATAAAACCGGAGCACCCCAAGGTGAAACACTTGGTCTTATATATCCTTTAGCCAATAGATCCTCAAGTTGTTCCTTTAGTTCCTTCAGTTCAATTGGTGCCATCCTATAAGGAGCTCTAGAAATAGGCTGTGTACCTGGCATCAACTCAATGTTGAACTCAATCTCTCGGACTGGAGGAAATCCTGGAATTTCATCTGGAAATACATCTGAAAATTCACTAACAATTGGAATATCTGCCAATTTAGGTACTGACATTGAAATATCAATTGCATAAACCAAGAAACATTCTGCTCTTTTCTGCAACAAACGAGTCATGGACAAAACAGATATCAAAGGAATCTTAGCTCGAGAACCCTTACCATAGAATGTCCAGTGATCTGTCATATCAAGCCTAAACTTAACAATCTTCTGAAAACAGTCTACAGTAGCCCTGTATCTTGTCAACATGTCAATACCAAGTATGCAGTCAAAATCAGACATCTCCAACACAATACAATCAAGCTCAATGACATTATCCTCATAACAAAATTCACAACCACTTATCAATTCTGCTGACCTCATCACTTTTCCCAGTGGAGTAGAAATAGATAATGTAGATGATAATGACATAGAATGCAGTGAATGCAATGAGACAAAGTGCTCAGCTATGAAAGTATGTGATGCACCAGTATCCATCAAAACATAAGCAGGATGACCTGAGAGAAAACAATTACCTGCAATGACATTATCTGGAGCATTATGTGCCTCATCCTCCGTGAGTGCAAAAACTCGACCCTGTTGTCTAGGTGGCTGTCCTACCCTGTGGCTACCACTTTGTTTGTTCTGATCTGATCGTTTTGACTGCTGATAAGAATGAACTGTAGGGTTCTAACGATTCTGGTGAGGTGTCTGTCTCGATAATCCCCCACTCTGAGACATATCACTGCCACGGTTAGGACACACTCGAGCATAGTGTCCAACCTGGTTACACAAGTGGCAAGCTCCCGAGATTCCTCTACACTGATCGGTATAATGTCTACCACCCCACTGACCATAAGTCGGACTTGAATAACCAGTGCTCTGAACTGAACCAGACTGTCTCGATCCACTAAAACTCAAAAAATTACTGCCATCCCTCTTAAATTGTTTCCCTCTAGCCCTAAACTGCTCCCTTATGTTGCCAATGTTACCGCTACTATTACCCTGTCTGAACTGCTGTCTATACTGTGGCTGTTGGGGTCGTTGCATCTGAGAACCTCTCTGCCTAATGATTCCGGTTTCAGCTCCCTTGGCTCGATCAAGAGCCTCAGCAAAAGTGTTAGGCCTTCCGGTATTAACCAAGGTAAAGATATCAGGGTTAAGACCATTTATGAAGTGTTCGGCCTTAGCTTCTTCATCGGATGCTACATGAGGAGCAAATCTCAGTAAATTCGAGAACTTAGCAACATAGTCCTCAATATTCAAATTTTCCTGTTTTAAATTTGCAAATTCGGCTCCCCTATCTTTCCTGTAAGAGGTAGGAAAGAAACGCTGATAAAATTCAGATTTAAAAATATCCCAGGTAACAATCGTATCTCGACTCTCTAAAGTTTTCTTGGTCATGATCCACCAACACTTAGCAACATCCAATAACTGATGAACAACTAACTTGATTCTACGATCATCTGGATACTCAAGAGATTCAAATAATTGATCCATATTCTCCAACCAGTTCTCACACTCTAATGCATTCTCGGTACCCTTCAACATCGGTGGGTGGAAAGACTGAAATCTGGCTAACAGTATCTCCATCGGAGTCGGAGTTATATCCATCTGAGTATGAGTAGCACTGCCCTGATCTTATGCCACTGGTACGTTCTGTCTATGTCTACCACGACCTCTACCTCGAGTAGCCATGTCTGATATACAATATATCAAACACATATAAAATCACAAAATCACAATCATCTCAATCTTGTATCAATAATCTCTGGCTCTCAAGACTCAACAATCTCAAAAATCTCGAATAAAACTCAACAATATAATATCTCAATTTAAATCATGTATTTCACATCAGAGCACAATGAAAATGCTAACAAATATATCACATGATCAATCAATTCTAACTGACTCGATCTACCCTTTCCCAAATATCTTACGCTCTGATACCACCTAATGTGGGGCCCCAGGTCCGATATCTAAAACTAATAATTATAATTGTCACATACCAAATGATTGAGTAAAATACATAATTTGTTGTTCACAAACTTACATAAACATCGTCAAAATAATTTAATTGTCTCAAATGTTTGAAATATAAATTTTCAACATGCCAACATGAAGTACTAAACCAAAGAAATCCAAACATTATCACATAGCTCCTAAGACCCGAGAATCCCACTCTAACTCGTATCTCCTCGCCTTGAGCTGGACTCTGGCATCCCAAGCCTCGCCTCACCAACCGTCAAGCACATGAAAACAAGAGGTACTGGACATGCCGGTGAGTATAAACCCAGTATGATACAATCAATCACAAATGAGAGTTAACTTTTCAAATATTTCATATAAATTCATAAAGATGCAATATAATGCAATGCATGATCAGAAGCTGTGGGCTATCAATAAATCTCAAGCTCAAATGAATCATCTGGTCATAGGGTACCCAAGGGAATAGAATCACCCAGCAACATCCACCGACTCATCCGCTCGGGGTGCGGTGCTGTGTTCTACAATCCCAGGACTATGGTGCGCCTATAGAGAGTGTTCAGGCCATAGCAGCGACCTCCGCATACACTATGCCAACTCAACTATAGCCCCATACGTCCAACAAATCAATATATCAAGGCGACCTCCGCCATATCAAATCTGAATCAACAAGTGGCTCAATATGCAATGTCATGATGCAAATCAATATCATCATCTCGATATCATAATCAACTCATCTCAATACAACAATCATCATCAAATCACCAATAGTTCATCAAGCCATAGAGTTTTCAATTTAAAATAAAAATGATACTTTTACCTCGTATGTTATCGACCGTAACATACCTTTCAAATATTACCAAAAGAAGATCGAAATGTGTAGATGAGAAGTCTTGAACCTTTGAATTCTACTATAACTCAAGGACTTTGATCATCTATCAAAACAGAGTAATTTCTGTTCAAAATTCATAATTAGTTCAATACTGCTTTGAATCAAGATCCGTAAATTTCTTAACCTTAATATGCCATAAAAACATTCATTGAATCATTTCATCAAACACATAGCATGCGTGCTAAAGAAATTAGCTCCTATACTTTGCCATTGGCTTCAATTCCATTTTAAATTCAAACCAATACAATTTCAACATTTCCAACATCTCAAATATCAACACAAATATCAATTCTAAACTTCATTCCATTTCCAAACTTGAATAAAAGTATAACATACTTACACCATCTTGAAGATATTGGAGAGAGGATCACAAATCTAACTTCATTTCATAATTTTCTTGAACAAATCTCCAATAGATTGAAGAAGAAATTAGAAGATGAAAGGAAAAATGAAGAACCCTAGCTCTAAACCGATGGAGTAGGAAAAAGAGAAGAGAAAATGATACAAATATCATTCCCCAATCAAATATATACCATCCAAACCTCAAAACACGTTTTTTGTACAAGTGCTGGGCACCATGGCGTGTGATTTGGCGCAGGGGCGCGCACCATACTGCCCAACAACAAAAATTTCAGCACCGGGCGCGCTAGGGCGCCAGATCCTGCGCAGGGGCGTGCGGTATTCTGCCAATAACGCATTTTTAACTTCAGAATTTGCGAAAGTGGTAAACTACAAAGTTGTAGCCCTATGTCTTGGCTTGCATCTCCAATTAGCCTCATGTCATTTGGAGATCTAAGTAAAAAGTTATGCTCAATCTCCCAACATGTGTCATTATAGGAACGATGATACGCACAACACACTTCGGGGCGCTTTTGGCTCGTCTTCCCTAATGATTTGAACAAAACTCAAAACATGAAAGTTATAGCCTTATGTCATATATTTCTAATGAAAGTGGCCTTACATCAATTGGATCAATATACAAAGCATTATGCTAAAAACCACAACTACTGCCACATTTTTCATACAGTTTCTGCACTTCCATCACCTATTTAGCTCAAATTCAACCTTTGATTCTACCCATCAATTATCTATTCCATTCTATAACATTCATTACCATTTATACCATAACTTAAAGTCATAAACCATCACAACTAATGCCACAATATTTCAAAATTAGGGCATTACATATGGTTAGAAAACTTAGATTAAGTGCATGTTGGTTACGTTAGAATTTGGAAAACATTTAGATAAAATGCCTCCTAGAAGTGCCCCTGTTAATGAGAATCAAGCCGAGAACAGTGTGAATCATTAAGAGAATGCACCACCACCACCTCCTCCAGGGGATGCTGCTACTCGTGCTTTAGAGGGGATGGCTCGTCTTTTTGAGCAATAGTTACAACAACAATAGTTACAGCAACATCAGTTGTAGCAGCAGTTACAGCAGATGCAGCAGGCACCGAGGCCACAACATGATATATATGATCAGTTGCGAAGGCTAGGGCGAAAGGAATTTTCTGGCACTACCGATCCTTTTTCTGCTGAGGGTTGGATTCGTTCACTCGAGGTACACTTTTGCTATCTGGATATGGGAGATGCTGACCGTGAGAGGTGTACTACGTATCTGTTTAGGGATGATGCTTCTTTATGGTGGGAAGGAGCCGAGCATGGTGTTAACCTTGCCACACTTGCTTGGGCTCAATTCAAAACTATATTCTACGAGAAATATTTTACTGCTGATTTTAGAAGCCGCTTAAAGAGGGAATTTATGACTCTCCGTCAGGGGGACGCTACTGTTGCTAAATTTGTGAAGAAATTTGATAGGGGTTGTCACTTTGTACCCTATATTGCCAGGGATGCCGAAGAAAAGCTTAGACACTTCATGGATGGTCTACGACCTACTATACGGAACAATGTTATGATAATGCGTCCTTCGGATTATGCTACTGCAGTTACTTATCCATTCCAGTCTGAGCAATCCTTGAAGGACATCGAGTTTGAGTTACACCGCAAGAGGCAGCAACATCAGACAACAATCAACCAAATAAGAAGCCATATACCGGTCCTCCTAGACCGTAAGGGCCTCAAAAGCCCCAAGGTCAAGTCAAGAAGCAAGCACCGTCAAAGCCACCACCTGCAGCACCAAAGACGACAGAAGGACAACCATGCAAGAAGTGCAATCGACTACACTATGGACCATGTGTGTGGGGTACAACTAAGTGTTCATATGCAAGGAATAAGGGCACAAAGCTGTTGATTGTCCGAAGAAGAATGCACCCACCGTTGGGCAAGCTTATGCCATGAATGCAGAGGAAGCTGAAAGGGAACCAGACACTACTCTTATCACCAGTAACCTAGTCATTTAACATTTTTATATTGCCTTTATTGCTTGAAATGTTAAATTGGTTATTAGAATGGAATTGGGAACAAGATTTAACCTAGTAGAAATTAGGTTGCATGTCCTACCTTAATTGGAATTTAAAATATGATTTTAGAAATCATAGGACATGGTATGTATTTTGTGCCTTAATTTTTGTGAATGATGAGATAATTCCAAACAAAAATTTTTAGGGCCAAAATTAAAGAGAAATCATAATTAAGGAGTTTGGGAGAATTTCGAAATTTTTAAGGGTTTAAAATGTAACTTTCGAAATTTTAAAGGACTAAATTGAAAATTTTCGTATCCAAAAATTTGGGGACTAGATGCAAATTTCAAAAAAAAAAATTGGATGGTTAAAATGCAAGTTTTCAAGAAATGCTTAAGTTCAACACGCAATCTTCATATAACTTTGGGAAATTAATGATAGTAAATCCTTAAGATTCAACATGAAAAGATTTAAAAGACATTTTCGCCGCAGGAAGGATTATTATTCAAGGGGTAGCTACCTATGCACTACTAGATTCGGGAGCTACACATTTATTCATATATGAAACTTTCATCAAAAGACTGAATATTACTCATCACGATATGGGATTGGGTTTCAAAGTTTCTATTCTTTCCGGTGATCTAATGCTCACGTCTAAAATTGTCGAGAATCTGGAGCTACGCTTATTCAAATATGTGGTTCGGGCAGATCTTATTGTGCTCCCTATGCCTGAATTTGATATTATACTTGAGATGGATTTGTTATAAATGAATGTAGCTTCGATTGATTTTCATCAAAGATCAATGTCTATTCGGCCGCCTAGTGGTAAATGTTTTGTCTTTGATGCGGCGAGAAATAAGCAAATACCGCATGTTATCTCATGTCTACATGCGAGGAAGCTTATTAAACACGGATTCAAAGCTTTTCTAGCGTGTGTCACTACCGCACATGCTCCTACCAGTCAGAAATTAGAAGATGTTGATATTGTCAGATATTTTCCCAACGTCTTTCCCGAAAACGTTTCTAGCATTCCACCCCATCGTGAAGTGGAATTCTGTATTGATCTGATGTCGGACACTGTTCCTATATATAAAGCACCTTATCGTCTAGCACCCGCTGAAATAAAAGAATTAAAAGATCAAATCTAGGAATTGCTAGACAAAGGTTTCATTCACCCTAGTTATTCTCCATGGGGTGCACCAGTATTATTTGTGAAGAAGAAAGATGGGAGTATAAGTCTATGCATCGATTATCGAGAGCTCAATAGGGTCACTATAAAAAATAAGTATCCACTGCAAAGAATTGAAGATTTATTTGATAAGTTGCAAGGAGCATCAATATTTTCTAAGATTGATCTTCGATCTGGGTACCATCAGTTGAAAGTGAAGGAGTCAGATGTTCACAAGACGGAATTTCGTACTAGATATGGGCACTACGAGTTTATGGTCATGCCATTTGGTCTGAATAATGAGCCAAAGATCTTCATGGATCTCATGAATCGCGTATTTCAGCCGTATCTGGATCAGTTTATTATAGTCTTCATTGATGATTTATTGATCTATTCGAGGAATGAAGACAAACATAGTCGTCATTTGAGGACAGCACTACAAGTACTACAGGATAGGAAACTTTATGCAAAATTCAGCAAGTGCGAGTTTTGGCTTGATATAGTGGCATTCTTAGGCCACATCATTTCTAGTGATGGCGTTGAAGTTGATCCAAGCAAAGTCGAGGCAGTAAAAGAGTGGCCAGTGCCGAAGAGTGTTACCGAGATTCGCAATTTCTTAGGACTAGCTGTCTATTATCGCAAATTCATCAAGGGATTTTCATCCATTGCAGTACCATTGACATCCCTGACTAAGAAGAATGCAAAGTTTATTTGGGGATCCGAGTGTAAAGACAGTTTTGACAAGTTGAAACAAGCCTTGATTTCAGCACTAGTGCTATCTATGCCATCAGGGCAAGAGGAGTATGTTCTATATACCGATGCTTCTAAACTTGGTTTGGGCGCAGTTCTGATGCAAAATGACCGAGTTATAGCTTATGCGTCGAGACAGTTGAAAATTCACGAGAAAAACTGCCCTACTCATGATCTTGAGCTTGTAGCAGTAGATTTTGCATTGAAAATTTGGAGACACTACCTTTATGGAGAGAAGTGCAAAATATTCACCGATCATAAAAGTCTGAAATACTTCTTCACCCAAAAAGAACTGAATATGAGACAACGCAGATGGCTTGAGTTAGTAAAGGACTACGACTGTGAGATTAGCTCTCATCTGGAGAAAGCTAATGTTGTGGCAGATGCACTGAGTAGAAAAGCTGCAGTTATCACTCAATTATCACTTCAAAGACCGTTGCAGTCCGAGATACAGTGGTTTAAGCTTACATTCTATGCTAGGGGCGAGGCCCCTAATCTTGCCACATTATCAGTGCAGTCGACTTTGAGAGGCAGAATTCGTGATGGACAGTCTACCGATGAGCAATTGCAAAAGTGGAGAACCAGAGATGAAGCCAAGAGTCGGAAATTATATTCAGAGGTGGATGGCATAGTTCGTTATTGAGATCGGTTATGGGTTCTTAGTGAAGATTCTTTGAGAGATCTTATTATGAAGGAAGCTCATGACACACCTTATTCCATTCACCCGAGTAGCACGAAAATGTACAAAGATTTGCAGTTGTTATATTGGTGGCCAGGCATGAAGAGAGACATAGTTTGTATCCGAGGGTTTGACATTTCAACAAGTTAAAGAAGAGCATCAAAGACCAGCGGGAAAACTTAAGCCACTTCCCATCCCCGAGTGGAAATGGGAAAACATCACTATGGACTTTGTTGTGGGACTACCAAAGACTATTAAGGGATTCAATGCTATATGGGTGATAGTTGATCGTCTTACGAAATCAGCACATTTTCTACCTATTAAGATGACTTTTACCATGATTCAGTACGCTGACTTATATATTTGAGAGATAGTTCGTCTTCGTGGGATTTCTGTATCTATTGTGTCTGACAGAGATCCGAGATTCACATCATCTTTTTGGAAAAGCTTATATGCAGCGATGGGGACCAAGTTATTATTCATTACAGCATTTCATCCTCAAACCGATGGTCAGTCTTAGAGAGTTATATAGATTCTAGAAGATCTATTGCAGGCTTGTGTTATTGACTTATAAGGCAGTTGGGAACCGAAATTACCTCTAGTGGAGTTTACCTACAATAATAGCTTCCAATCAACTATATGGATGGCTCCTTTTGAGACACTTTATGGAAGAAAATGTTGATCTCCTATTCATTGGGACGAGGTTGGTGAAAGAAGAGAGATTGGTCCAGATGTGATTGAAGAGACTACCGAGCTTTTAGTCAAAATTCGTGACCGATTGAAGACGGCGCAGAGCCGACAAAAGAGTTATGCCGATAAAAGACTACGTGACTTAGAGTTTGTAGTGGGAGACCAAGTATTTGTGAAAATAGCACCTATGAAAGGTGTTATGCGTTTTGGCAAGAAATGCAAGCTTAGTCCAGGATTTATTGGCCCATTCGAGATTTTAGAGAGGATTGGGACACTAGCTTATAGAGTTGCGTTGCCACCAATGCTGTCAGGAGTTCACAATGTGTTCCATATTTCGATGCTGCGAAAGTACATGTCAAACCCGTCACATGTGCTAAACTATGAACCTCCACAATTGACTCCAAATATGACATATGAAGAAAGATTAGTCCAAATCTTGACAAGGCGAGAAAGGAGACTACGTAACAAAGTCATTCCAATGGTCAATGTCAAGTGGCTGAATCACTCGGAAGAAGAAGCCACTTGGGACACCGAGAGAGACTTGAAGAATCGCTATCCAGAACTATTCGGTAATTTCTAATTTCGAGGACGAAATTTTATTTATGTGGAGGAGGAATTGTAACGTCCAAAATTAAGACGACGTAACCCAACGGCATGCAAATCTAAGAAATATGAAAAATAAGAAATTAAATGATTTAATTGCCTAATTGATTATGTGACATGCATGATTATATGTTAAATAGGATTTAATTGTCATGATGCATAAAATGTTATTTTTAAGGATTATTCAAGTTGCGATCGAAGACGGAGACCGAGGGCTGCAAAACGTAAAATATTTTTATTAAATAATTATTTTTTTTATTGTTTAAAATATGGTTGATGGTTTTTCTTATTTTTGAAAATAAGGGGTTTTGAGGTGATTTTATACGTCGGAACGTAAATTTTATCAATGTTGGTTTTTCAACAAAAATACGAACTTTTTAGCAATCCGGCTATTAATATCACAAACTTATTTTTACTAAAACTAATTTAATATTTTAATTAAATCCTAATTAAGACTAATGAGCCTAAATTGTTGGCTTAATAAACCTAAAGCCTTGTTAGTGATTTAATTGGTATATATTATACAAAACCACCCTAAACCCACACAAATCACACGCCTCTTTTCTGAAAAAAAATCCACCCCATCACACGGCACACACCTTCATCAATTTGAAGAAGAAAAATCGAGAAAGCTTAAGGGGAATTCAAGCCAAGGTCTTACTTTGTTCTTCGTCAATCGTCAACGAATAATTCGTGTGTTAAATACGCAAAGGCACGCCTAGTCTTTCCTTAAAAAACATCATCACACCATATTATTTTTATGCATGAAAAACATGGAAAACAAGTGACACCTTGATGTATTTTTGTTTTTTTACGTCACATGAAATTTTAAACAAAGTTTTTGATTCCCAAATCATGTATTT
This sequence comes from Primulina huaijiensis, assembly GCF_012295235.1. Classification (NCBI taxonomy): domain Eukaryota; kingdom Viridiplantae; phylum Streptophyta; class Magnoliopsida; order Lamiales; family Gesneriaceae; genus Primulina; species Primulina huaijiensis. The sequence continues at coordinate 5,848,550 of NC_133309.1, forward strand.
GTATGGATTAAGTGCTACCATGACATAGGCTATGGATAAGCATGGTTTTATGCAAAATATAGAGTCCTAGGAACACACCAAAATCATTATAAAGCATGGTGCAATCAACTGGAATCATACTAGGGCTGATGTGTTCTTGTGGCTCACGGATTTGGTGTACTGGGGCTGGGCTCGGTTTGGCTGGGACCAGGGGCTAGCCAGGGCTATGGGTGAGTCACGAGAAGAGTCCTAGCCATGCTAGGACTCGGGTAGGTGTGCTGGGAGGAGTCCTTGCAAAGAAGGACTCCTACCCGAGAGCCATGGGATATGAGCGCAGGTTGCAGGCTTGCGCAGGGGTCAAGGGCTCGGCCTGGAGTTCAAGGGCTCGGCTAGGGTGTGTTCGAAGGGTCTTAGTTGAGTGCTGGAGGGGCCGGTTTGGGAGCCGAGTCGTTGCCTAGGTTCCTAGATGCAAAAATGTAGAGTCCATGCAAGGTGGGTTGCTTCTCGGCTGTAGCACTTGGGGATAGTTGGCTTCGGTTCTGTGGCTGGGGGCTAGTCCATGGGTTTCTAAGGTCTAGGAGGGTGCCTAAGGGTGTTGGTCAGGGTCTGGACCAACTTGGTTCAAGGGTGGCTCGAGAGAATCGAATGATTGCTCGGTGCAAACAATTTAGGGTCAAATAAGGGTTTTAATTTCTAAATAAATCGAAAAACAGCTCACGGGGGTCGAGCCGTGGTTCACGAGGGCTAAATTAATATAAAAAGACTAAGTTTAGAAGTTATGAATTTTATATTAAAGTTTGGGATTTTTCGGAATTAAAACGACTTCAAAACGTTCAATTATGAATTAATTAAAAAGCCTAGTTTTTCATTATGAGAATTTTAATTTAAGCTTAAATAATTAATTGGGACATGTTAGAGTCAAATAAATCAAGAAAAAGTCAAAAAAGTTAAATTATACGTCCATGGGTAAAACAGTCTTTTTACACCGAAAATTTAGTAAACGTCATGGCAGTGTCCTAAATGCTATCTTATATGCTGATATGATTATTTTCAACGATTATCAATGCTTATGAATTTTTATATGTTAAACTATGATTTTTAAATGTTCATGAATTTTTACGGTGTAAATGAGACATTTAAAAGATATGTTGCATGCTTGATTTCAAAAATGAAAACAATACGTATATGCATGATTTTAATTAAGTGATGATAATATGTTGAAGGACGTGAAGGGATTGTGACTATTACATGTTGAAGATATCGTGAGGCTTATGGTCCCAGTGGGAGCCCGACGATCGTATTTCCTTGGATACGGATACGAATACAAATATGAATACGAATATGTTAATACGTTGGTCAAGGCCCAGTAGACCGGTGACAGTGTGGCTGGTGTTCCCGCCGCCCAGTACTGTGGTTTTTATAGATGGATCCATCGCCTAATAAGATTAAGAATACGAGTCACAATCACGATCTGAATTCAGCAAACACGAATACGAATATGAATATGAATATGTTAAAATGTTGATATGAATATGTTGATATGAAAATGTTTAAGAAAATGTTTATGATTAGAGTTTATGCATTATTATGAAAATGATATTTTAACTACAAGTATTTTTCACTGTTGTATGTGAACTGAATTACGTGTTACTTGTTATCAAGGATATGATGTGTTGAGTCTTTAGACTCACTAGGTGTGTATGATGCAGGTGATATTAATAATTATGATGTTGGAGGACTTGATGGGTGACTTAGCTGGACTGTTGGTACACATAACCCGAGGACCAGCGCTTCTATTTTCCGCATTTAAGTTTATGATTTTACGTTAAAGATTTTTACGACATTTTATGCTTTTTGAGATATTTTGAGAGGTTTAGTATGGGCTACACTTTTCAACATTTATTGCTTTTTAGGTTGGTAAAACGTTTTACGATTTCAGGTTTGACTACTGCATTTGGATTTTTAAAGTACTAGTTGGATGTTTTATTTTAAAAATGGTGCAAAGGTATTTTATGTGTGAGTATAGGCAATGACCGAAAATTAAGAGTTTAGAAAAAAAAAATTTCCTAGTACTTTTTAAGAAAACGAATAAGCAGACGTTTCATTTTCGATCTAGCCTACATCCTACATAATCTGCATCTGAATATCAAACTAAATTGAAAGAGTAATCTTTAGCATACCATAATCCCACATTTTGTGTGTATTTAAGATATTTTAAAATGCGTTTGGCAGCATTAAAATTCGATTGCTTAGGATCTGCCTGAAATCTAACACACATACAAACATAAAATACTATATCAGGACGACTAGAAGTTAGGTACAATAATGAACTTATTAAACCTCTGTAAAGTATCGTCTCAACTGATATTCCTCCTTCATATTTGTCTAGTTTAATCGATAAACTCATGGGAGTACTTGCAGCTGAACATGTTTCCATGTCTAATTTCTTCAGAAGTTCTTTCATATATTTGGTCTGAGTGATAAAAGTACCACTTTCAAGTTGCTTTACTTGCAGACCGAGGAAAAATGTCAGTTCACCCATCATACTCATCTCAAATTTTATCTGTATTAACTTAGAAAATTTCTCGCATAATTTGGGGTTAGTTGACCCAAAAATAATGTCATCAACATATATTTGAACAAGTAAAATATTATCATTCTTAGAAATTTTGAACAGCAAGAGCTTCATCAGTTTTCTTCGGGTCCAGTTGTGAAACAAAAGCTGAATGAATAAATAAATTAAGCATTTGATTCCGAGTTCTTACCGGATCAGATGGATTACCTATCACAAATTTTGGTGGATGTGATTTCTTCCATCTGTACTCATCAACTGTTGTGTCCATTTCGTCAACTGCTTCAATTGGCAACTGGATGTTTTCTTCAGTTTCGGTTGGTGCTGTATCAGTTGGTAACTAAATATTTTCATTTTGCTCCACCAACTGATTATCAGTAACAATTTCTTGTTCAACTGATTGATCCAGCACTTCTGGTTCTGGTGTTTGAAGGATATTTCGATTAATTTGATTCTTTTCTTCATTATCATCCTCCAAACTAATATCTGTAAGGCGATCAACTAGCTCAACTGGATCAGTTGGCTTATCTGTTAGCACAGATTCATCAAAAACAACATGAATAGACTCTTCAACATTCAAAGTTATTTTGTTAAAAACTCTATAAGTTTTACTAACTGAAAAATAACCAAAAAATATTGCCTCTGCAGATTTAGCATCAAAGGCTTTTAAATGGTTTTTTCTATTATCAAGAATAAAACATATGCAGCCGACTATCTTAAAGTATGAAACAACACTTTTGCGTCCATGCCAGATCTCATATGGTGTTTTCAAATGATTCTTATTAATCATTGATCTGTTCTGAGTGTAACCTGCAGTGTTTACTGCTTCTGCCCAAAACTTTTGAGAAATACCAGAATCAGCAAGCATTGTTCTAGCAGCTTCCTTGAAGATTCGATTTCTTCTCTCAGCTACACCATTTTGCTGAGGTGTTCTTGCTGTTGAGAGCTCATGCTTGATTCATGTATTTTCTAACATTTTGGTCTTTGTACAACAGTTTGGTCTTTGGATTTAGAAAAAATAATCCAAGTAAATCTTGAAATATCATCCACGACCACTAAAGTGTATTTCATTCCCCCTTAACTCATTACTGGTATAGGACCTAATAGATCCATATGTAACAGTTCTAAGCATCAAGAAGATGATTTACAACCTTTGTTTTTAAATGAAGATCATACTTACTTACAAAATTGACATGCTGAACAAATTTTATCTTTTGAAAAATCTATTTTGGGCAAACCAGTTACATGATCATGGTTACTCAGATAGGAAATAGACTTAAAGTTTAGATGGTTCAACCTCTTATGCCATAACCAATTTTTTGAAGAATTGGAAGCTTTAAGACAAACTGGTGCATAAGGTTGTTCAGTCCAACTGACTTTCTATGTGTTTCCACAACGATTGCCAGTTAGTATTACCTCATCAGTTGAGTCTCTAACTGAAAAAGTGTGTCTGTCGAACTGAACTGAGAAATTTTTTTCGCAAAACTGACTGATGCTAATCAAGTTATACTTCAAATTCTCAACTAGTAAAACATCTTGGATAGTAAAATTACGATGGATAAACTTACCCTTAGCCACAGTTTTACCTTTGGAGTTGTCTCCAAAACTGATTTTAGACCATTATATTTGATCAATTGTGACAGTAGTTTTGCATCCACTGTCATATGTCGTGAGCATCCACTGTCCAGATACCAAATTGATTCTTTGTGTGTATCTGTCACATACAATCACATACAATATATATTTTTGGTATCCATATATATTTGGGTCCTGAACTGATTAGTCCTTTAGGAACCCAGACTTGGATCAGTCTAACTGATTTTCCAGTTGCTGTGTTCGAAATTGTATTTCTTGGCTTGTGTGTGCTTCGTGTGTAGTGTGTAAATGAGACAATATAAGCTTTAACCTTTTTCAACAGGTTGTTCAGCCGATATCTTTTCTGAACTGGCTTGGAGTTATAGTTATAGGAATAGCCATTTGAAAATTGTTGTTGTACCTTTTAGGTGACCAACTACGTTAAACATTTGGAGTTTTGGAGCTATAACCAATACCATACCCCCAGGCCTTGTTCCCATTTACAGTAGGTTGTACCACTGGTTTACTTGGCTCAAATTGTTCTTGTACCACTGTTGATTTCACAAAATGAATATATTTCCCTTTGCTTATGTTCAGCTTTGGCTGAGTATCACTGGTGGACATGTCATCTTTGTTGCTGAACCCTAAACAGTTTTATCATCAACTTATTTTTTCTTACTTTGCATTTCAGTTAACGTAGCTGATGATCTATTCCATGCTTTAATCAGCTCAGTTTGCTTTGAATTCTCAAGCGCCAACTGTTGAATCATTAACTGATTCTTGCTTCTTTCAGCATTGAGCTCAGGAATCTCCCGTTTAAGACTCAACAAATCAACTGATTCATCAGTTTTAGTTTTATCGTCTTTGGGATCAGTTTGCTTTGCTCTGGACTTCTCAAAAGATAGGGCAAGCTTGTGATACTCATTTACCATGTCGTGAAGTGTGGAAATGAGTTCTTCTCGCGTGAAATCAGTTGAGCTAAAGTCAAATACCTGCTGACTAGTTGACTCCAGTTCTGTGTCATCTACCATCAGACACTTGACTTCTTCATCATCGTCACTGGAGCTGCTCAAGCTTTCAGGTTCTGAATCACTGTCAGATTCTGCCCATTTCGACTTGCTTTCATCAGTTAGAAGCACCTCATGCGTTTTTCTTTAAGCTTTCTTGTCATCTCTTGATCTTCTATTGTGCTCATGATGTTTCTTTCCTTTTTGAGTTGAGCCTCGACTGTCCTTCTTTGGCTTAAGACAGTCAGCAATGAAATGACCAGTTTTGCTGCAGTTGTAGCAAGCATTAGGTTCTACTTTAGAGTTATTCTTCTGGTATTGTCTTTGGAAGTTTCCCTGGCTTCTCCTCAAGAATCTTCCAAACTTTTTGACAAAGAATGACATTGCGTCATTACTCAGCTAATCAGCAGATTTGTCAACTGAACCAGTTGGTTCCAGTTTGACAGCAGTCAAGGCTGTTGTGGCAGCTGGTGTAGAAGGTTCTCCTTCTCTGGTTTGTAGTTCAAACTCGTAGGCCTTTAGATCAGCAAACAAATCATGAAGTTCGACCTGGTTAAGGTCCTTTGATTCTCTCATTGCCATATTCTTTACATCTCATTCTTTGGGAAGACCTCTGACCACTTTTAGTGCCACTTCTTTGTTTGAATACACATTTTCAAGTGAATTCAGCTCGTTCATTATTCCACTGACTCTTTCATCATAGTTATGCATGGATTCACCAACTTTCATCTTTATATTATCAAATTTTTCAACAGCAACTGATAGTTTATTCTCCTTGGCTTGTTCATTGCCTTCGCATAGCTGAATCAGTTTCTCCCATATTTCTCTAGCAGTTTTGCACATTTTGATTTTGCTGAAAGTGACTTTATCCAGCGTTTTGTATAAGATGTCCTTAGCCACATTGTCCAGGTTGGATTTTCTCTTTTCTTCAGTTGTCCATTCCTCTCTTGGCTTCTCAATACGTTGTGGTGCCCTTTCAGTTAGGGAAACAGCTGTATTAGCTTTTAAAATTTTCATGGGTCCGTCAGTGATAACGTACCACATGTCATCATCTTGTGCTGCTAAATGAGCCTGCATTCTGATTTTTCAATCATCGAAGTCTTCATTGGAAAACATAGGAATTTTGTTGAATGAAGACATGATAATCAGTCTAGTGTATAAAAATATTCAAGGACAAGATTCAACTGCTCTGATACCACTTGATAGATTCGGTTATGAGCTGAAAGAGTGTTTAGAAGAGGGGTTGAAGAAACACTTAACGATTTTCACAGCTTTTTGTAATATTGAGTCAATTTAGTGATAAACTGAAACTTGGAAATCTTGTCAATCGATATCAGTCAGTTAACAAATGATGTACGGAAACAAACTGACTGAAAGATAGAATACAAACTGAAATAAGAACACAAAGATTTTATGGATGTTTGGAGATTTCAATCACTCCTACGTCACGTCTTCTATCACAAGGATAGGATTTTTACTAAAAGACTTTGATCGATACAAACAATTGCAAAGACCCACTTCAGTTTTTGACTAAACACTGCCAAACTGAAACTCTTAGTATACAACCGAAATTCTCAATATTCAACTGGACTTGAAAAAGACTTAGCACAACTGATCTCTTTAAGATCAAGTTTCACATCAGCAAGGTTTGTGCTAGAAAGCTCGAAGCATAGCCTGAGAGCTATTAATAAATTTGATAAGTTTGAGCTTTGAATCTTAGTATAATTTCAGCAGAGTGATTGCAAGTCATTCATATTTTTTGTTGCTTCGTCTCTGTTATTTATAGGATTCTCTTCAACGGTAAAAATTAATACAATTTGAATCTCTTCTATCCATTGTTTGTCACGTCAACATTCCTCTGACATTCGTACAATGCAGATTTTTCTGAAATGCGGCACTCCCACTATTAGTTGCAGTCTGCTTGTACTGTTGTCAGTTGAACGTCTTTATTCTTGACGTGTTCAGTTGAAAGATCAGCTGATAAACGATAGTTGATAAGCTTACAATTGTTTGTCGTGACTGATAAGTTTCCAACTGATCAGTCAGTTGTCTGCGTAGTTCATTCCAACTGGTTCAGTTGTCCTTATTATCTTCGTATTAATTGATGTAGATGGCTATAAGTGGTAAGTATGCATTAAAAACAAGGCCATCATTATCTTCTTTCCTATAAATATCAAGTTTGCTTTGCATTAAATTCATTCACACATATACACACCAGTGGCATTTATTTCCCTCTAAAAAACTACATTGGTTTTCTCCATTTTCACCTGTTGACTTAAGCATCAGAGTGGCCACTCCGGACACCTCTTCGGCACCCTTTCACGCGTTTGTTTTCCTATTTCCAGGACATCATTGTAGCCCTACTCTAGGGAGATATTCTCAACTTGGGATATATCTTCCAGCTCACATTTCCCTCATCAACTTACTATCAGATTCGGTGAATTGCCCGACCCAACTCACCCTATTCACCCGTATCACATCAATAGGGTATTATTAAAATGTTTAATTAAACGTTTTAAATGCATTAAATGCATGTTTATGACATCGTTATGTGTTTTCACTGCATGATTTACTAGAATTGCATAAATTAGGGATTTTAGCAGTATTCGATGCTCGAATGAGGAACGGAGACCGGGGATAATTAAGAAAAATGTTTCTATTAAATAATTATTTTTAATTATTTAATATATTATACATTTATTATGTAATTTTCAAAAATAAGTAATTTCAGAGTATTTTTACACGTCGAGTCATATTTTAAACCGGTAGTCGATTTTTAGCAAAATGGAAGACTTTTTGAGGGCTCGTGTAATATTTTTGAAAAAATATTTAAACAAAATTTTTTATGTGCATGTTATTGGGCCTAACGGACTTGTTTTAAAATATTTTTGGGCCTAGACTTCTACACCATTAGTATTTTTCAACCTAAGCCCAAAACCCCATTTTTTTTCTTTCACTAAAACCGACCCAAAACCTAGCGCACATGCCCTCACCCTTCCAGCAGTCACACGTGAGGTTTCAGCAGCCATTGGCTTTGATTTTCAAAGAAAATTCAGTAAGGTTATTGTCTCGTCCCTCCGGTGTTCGTCCCTCGCCCCATTCGTGTAGATTTTTGAGCGTATATACGCAAAGGCACGCCCTAAACCTTTGTTTTCTCATCTTTCACACCCTATTACGAATTTTGATTGTATTTGCATGATATATTATAGATATAATGATATGAATGGATTATACATGGTTTTTACATGAAATTCTTTTGAAAAATATGCATGTGTCTCACGGTTTTGTCACAGTTTGAAAGGGGCTGCCAAGTTTGACATTTGAGGCATGATTTACAGCAGGATTGAAGTGGTTTTCAATACTAGGTTCAGATCTGGAATAGCCTTTGAGAGTGCCGATCGAATTGATGGATTTAGGGGTCTGTTTAGTATCTATCCTGCATAGGAGGAGGGATGATGGTGCAAGGGTAAAACCGGGCCATGTTGTAGACCTGGAGGGTCCGAGTCATGGTCTAGGAAGGCTCGAGCACAGTTGGTCATAGTCCAAGATCAGATCGACAGTCCTAGGTGCTAAGGTCGCATTTTGGGTGTTTCGAGTGAACCATGTACGGCCGCTTGCATGGGACTCTAGGCCTTGGTTAAATCGGTCCAGTAGGGTTTGCTAGGATTGTCTAGTTCAGTTCTGGTCCAGGCTGGTTGGGTGTAGTGTCGAGTTTTTGGCTTGGAATACACCTAGGGCTTCAGTTCAATAAGTACAGAATTTCCATCAGCGGTTCAGACGTGATTTGAGGGTCTTAAATGGTATGAATATGGTTGTTTTAGGTCTGGTTATGTGTCATTAAGTCATGGTTTAAATTTGAGAAAGTTAGGTTAAGTTTAGGGTTGATTCGGGTTAGAACCGGGACTTTGGTCCAAGTTTTAAAACGAATTATAGAAGTTAATGTATGGGCTCGAATTTAAGTCTAAGAAATTATTATAAGTATGTTTTAAGGTGTCTTGATAAGTTCGGAAGGATTTGGGTCGAAGTTTAAAGGTCCAAGAGCAAAATGGTCAAATTAGCGTTTCAGGGGCAAAATAGTCATTTTACACATGAATCGAGTTAGCAGTCATGGCAGTGCCCTGATAACTGAAATGCATATTTAAAATGCTTATGTGAGTTATGAATATGAATTTTTATGATAATTTTGAAAAATAAGTTGCATGCTTGGTTTTAAAAAAATGTATGTATATGCATGGATTTTACAAGTGATGAATACGATGACATGTTTTTGAAGGAGGTGAGTTGGTTGTGATTAATACAAACCCGAGCATGAACATCTAAGGCCAAGACTTAGTTGTCGGGTGAGAGTGTCGTTGATGTCCCTGCCACCGGGTACCACAGTTGTACGTAGATGGATCTATCGACATAGAGCTGATGCGAAAGTCACAAATAATGATCTGAATTTAATAAAAGAAAATGAATATTTATATGATGATATGATATGATATGATTTGATATGACCCGATATGTTGATGTTGATGTTTATGTTTATGCTTTGAAAGATCACGAAACTTATTTTTGTTACAGTACATTTCATTGTTACATGATATGTATATGTACTTGTTATAATGGCTGAGGTGTGTTGAGTCTTTAGACTCACTAAGTGTGATTGATGCAGGTGATCATGTGGATGAGGAGGCTGGAGGCGCTGAAGACTGAGTAGGCTGAGGTGGAGGTGCACGTGAAAACTCGAGGACCTTGTATTTCTTCCGCACAATTTTTGAGACATTAGTTAAAATAATATTTTTAAATGTTTATGAATTTTTAATATGTTTTTGATTTGACATATTTTTGGTAACATGTTTGAGTTTTTCTTTTAAAACAGTAGACTCTGAGATTGGTTACATTTTCAAGATTTGATAACTGCAGTTATTTTATTCAGTCGTTGGATGGTTTTTATACAGTGTAAGTTTCAAATTTTCCTTACATTTATGTGATTATGGTTTCGACCATTACTCAAAAAGAAAAATTCTGTAGTATTTTAGTAGTACACGCTTCAGTAAATATTAACTTCAAACTATATTTTTTGACATCATCAAATAATCAAATTTGAGCTTTTAAAAGATAAAATCAAGTATTTCTAAACTTGAATTACATATTATTTGTACTAATTTAGGTATAACATTTTTATTTCATTAATATCATCATCAAATGCCACTCAATCTTACCTTCAAATTATATATTTTGATATAAAAAATTAATTGAATTTTAGGATTTAGGAGTAAAATCAAGTATTGTTAGACTCGAATTAGATAATCTTTGTACTAATTTAGGCATCACATTTTAACTTCACAAATGACATGTAAGGTCCAAAATGACGTAATCCAACTGCATGCAAATCTAGAGAATATGGAAAATAGTTAATTAATTGATTTTAATTGCTAAATTGAGTATGAGATATATTTATATGATGTTTTAGTAGTTTTCTACTTAAATGCATTAGAATGTATTTTTAAGGGTTATTCGAGTTGCGGTAGAGGAACGGAGACCGAGTGCTGAAAAGATGAAAAATAATTTTATTAAATAATTGTTTTTATTTATTTAAAATATGGTTGATGTTTTTTCTTAATTTTGAAAAGAAGGATTTTTGAGGTGATTTTATACGCCGGAACATAATTTTTATTCGTGTTGGATTTTCAACAAAAATATGAACGTTTCGAAAACCCGGCTAATAATTTCACAAACTTTCCTACACGAAATATTTTAAATATGAATTAATGGGCTTAATGATCCTAGTTTAGTTTACTAATGGGACTAGGCTAGTTTACATATTTAGTTAACAAATAAATAATCCTAAACCCTCCCATAACCAAAGCATAATACACGCCCCACACCCCTTAATCACTCAAACTATTTCTTCTCTCAAATTACACGGCACACACAAGGAAAAATTATGAGAAAGCTTTGAAAATTTTCAGGGGTTTCAAGCCATCGTCTTCGTGTCATCGTTCTTCAATTCGTCAACGTTAATCCGTGCGTAAATTACGCAAATACACACCATATTCTTTCCTTTACTCATCCATCACATTATAGTATTTGTTTAAATATGTTCTGCATGAAAATCAAGGGTTGCTTATAAATATTTTTGTATATGCATCATATGTGATTTTTAAATCTTGTGTTTTAATCCAAAAATCATGAATTACATGTAACAAAGGGGCTGTCATGATTAGGAAGTGTTATGGGATTATTTTACACGAGTTATAGGGTCCTAGAACACACCCAAACACGCTGCACACAAGGAACTTCAAGCTGGATCCATCTCACGGCGTTGGGATGTCAAGGGCTCGGGTTCAAGCTTTTTGTTGCATGGCTTGGTCTTGGCTGGGACCAGGGCTGTATAAGGTCAAGTAAGGGGTCAGGGAAGTACTCCTAGCTATGATAGGACTTGAGTCGAGGGCTGGGGAGGATTCCAAGCCACCCGAGAAGGTAAGCGCAAGCGCGCAAGGGGGTGCTGCAGCGCGCAGGGCAAGAGGCTCGGCCAAGGGGCTTTGGGCTGGGCTAGGTCAAGTCCTTAGGGTTCGAGGAGTGTGCACAAGAGTATAGTTCAGGGGCAAGTCCTGTGGCTAGGTCCTAAGCATGTAAACGAAGAGTCCTTGTCATGAGGGAGTTCTCGGCCGCGGTTTGCAGCTGGTGTTGTGGCTTTCGGTTGGGGCTAGGGTCGGGTCCTAGGGGTGCTAAGGGTTCACGAGGTTTCAGGGGACGACTGGTTTGATGTTGGCTCCGGCCGGCTCGAGCGTGGATCGGTAAAATTTGTAGATGGCTCGAAGGGTTTTAGGGTGGTTCGATTAGGGTTTTTTTCTAAAAATTCAAAACATGGTTCACCGGGGGGGTCGAGTCTTGGTTCACGAGTGCTAAAATAATATAAAAAATCGAAGTTTATAATTTGGGAATTTTAGATTAAAGTTTGATTTAATTCGGGATTAAAATGCATTAATGTGTTATATTTAAAGATTAATTTAAAAGTCATCGATTTAAGCTAAATAAAAATATGAGAAAATTAATGTAAGTTTAAATAATTATTTGGGATGGTCTAGAGTCAACAGAATTAAGAAAATGTCAAGGCCATAATCCAGAAAGAAAATGGGTGAAATTGGTTCACGGGAATACCAAAGAACTTGACAACCTCGATATAGAAGAAGGGAATTGGAAATCGGAGACCATTTATAACTTGGTCTCGAAAGAAAGTAGTGAAACAAAGATGAGGGTGATCAGCCCTGTCAAAGGGGCCGTGAATCAAAGAAGTAAAAGAAGAAGGAATTGAGCCGAGAGCCCGGAGTTCTTCGTCCGCTCCCGAGCGCAGAGTGATGCTCATTGTATAAAACTAAGGAACTTCAGGAATCTGGTAGTGAGAAGGACTTGATGCCCGAGCTTTGCCCTTGCCCTTTTTCAGAGCTCGGGACGGGCCAAAAGCGGATGGTTTTATTTCTAGTGTTTTGGGTTTTGAAGAAAAGTGGGTAGAAGAGCGCTTTTGGGAAGGGGAAGAATGGGAATCCGAGCGCATTGCGATAGACTCGTAACTAGATGAGCCTCGCGCATTCGCTCTGGAGGTGGAAGAGGTAAAATTTGACATTTTCGAAGAAAAATGGGAGAAAAAACTTACGAGTTGCTTGAAAACTGACTAGTTGAAAACTTGGAATCGCCGGAGCAAGAAGTGCATAGTTCGTCGGAGAGTGACAGGAATTATGAGAGCGAAGAAAGTGCCAAATGAGAAGGGTTCATTGATTTATATAAGCAAAGGAGAGTGATCTCAACCGTTGATCTAAAGATAATCGGACGATCAGGATGCATCTTGGAAATTGTGCGGGGATGTGAAAAGACAGGCTCGGAATACGAAGCGTCTCAGACTAATAACTTTCTCGGAATTCGAAGCGTTTTGGGCCGTTCAGATTCTAGGACATACGTCATCATGACATCAGCCCTAACAACCCGAGGATATGAAACAATAAATAATCTTCTAAGCCCGGGAGGCATGAGGCCCCGGCACCTTACCTCAAGACCGAGAGACATGAGGCGACACTTTTATCTAAGAGAAAATTAATTATCTTTCTGGTGGAGTCCAGGCATGACTAATCGGGACAGTGAGTATGACTCTAGCCTGACTACTTAATGAAGGAGTGGTGAAACCCTTGGAAGAGCCAGGGTCATGACCCGGATGACCCGGGACAGTAAATGGATAGCCCGGATCTTGGTAATTTTGCAGAAGAAGCTCATAAGTAGCCATGCAGATGAGTTCTCGGGACGTCATTTACTCGTGCAACTAGAGGCTCGAGCTCTCGGGCGAATTTCAGGGTAATGACTCTCTATCAGGGATGCCTCGGTAATGTATCGCACTTGAGTGCGAGAGCAGGTGATATTTTACCTCGATAAGCATACCTGTCTGATAGGATCGGTTATGAGCTGAAAGAGTGTTTAGAAGGGGAGTTGAATAAACACTTAACGATTTTCACAGATTTTTGTAATATTGAGTCAGTTTAGTGATAAACTGAAACTCGGGAATCTTGTCAATCAATATCAGTCAGTGAACAAATGATGTATGGAAATAAACTGACTGAAAAGAACACAAAGATTTTATGAATGTTCGGATATTTCAATAACTCTTACTTCACCCCTTTTATCAAAAGGATATGATTTTTACTAAAAGACTTTGATCGATACAAACAATTGCAAAGACCCACTTCAGTTTTTGACTTAACACGGCCAAACTGAAACTCTTAGTATACAACCGAAATTCCCCCTTTTTGTCAAACGTCTCCACCTTTTTGGATAAGGTTCGAACTTCTAAGCTGATGTTTGAAACTGCATTCATCAGAAGATCTTGCATTAAATCCATTCGCTTGGTAAGAGAATTCTACAAATAATCGAAGTGTTTGTTGAACATTTCCTGAGTGTTGAAATGTGCTTCAGCTGATGCTCTGTCTTTTCGGATTTTATCCATATGGAAGAACAAGTTCATAACATCCATTATGATCTTTGGTAGACTCTTGAACGTGTTTTCCTTCATGGTATGAATCTTCATTGTATGCGCCAGTTGAGTTGATTTGATGCCAGAAATAAAAGTCATCATACTGACAAAGTTGGTCTAAATAGCCTGAATTCCTTCGAACATTGATCCAGTTTCTATATGTATACCAGGAGACATGGTTTCAGAGGTTTCTAATGTTGTTTTTGATTACCGAAAAATAATTGTGGTGCTATAATTTTCTGAATAATTTCCTTGTGTGGTTAGAAATAAATTATTCAATATCAAAACTATACGATCTAGTAAAACCTTGGCTCTGATACCACTTTTGGATCTCGGTTTTTTCTCGTTCTCAAAACACAGCGGAAGTTTTAAAATTTTTTATTTTATTTTGACATTCAAAATATTTTTTTGAGCACTCGTATGGTTTTATAAATTAAACATACATAGGATGTTTAAAACTTTTACCATTAGTGAACAATTTTCACTTGGCTCCAACTACGCCGATATAAGTTAACGTAGCTCTTGTTGTAAATCCCACGTACGTTCTTCAAATCTTCTTTCTTTAATCCTCCTAATCAGGTCCACGACTAGAATATTTTTTCCTCTTCTAATATGGACTAGAAATTTAGAAGATGTTTTTCGTTGGAGATCAAAGTTTGAGAGACGGCTCAAACTTCTTTTAAAAGAGAGGGCCGAAATTTTGAGAGAGGAAAGAGAGGAATTTTCGAAAAACACAAGAGAGTGGAGGCTAGGGTTTTTCAAAATTTTTTGAATCAATTGTGTTTGACCCTAAGCCTAATACACATATATATAAGCTTAGGGCCTATTAATTAAATTAAATACTTAATGGGCTTAATCAATTAATTATTCTAGTCCAACTAGTTTAATTAATTAATTAATCTTTTAAAGTCTAATTAAGAACCTTAATAATATGTATGTTGGTCTTGTACTCCTACAAGCCCATTATACATATACCCATTACATTTAATTTAAATATCTTATAAATTCAACATTTGAATTTAATATTTAAATTATAAATTCAACACCTTGAATTTATTACCTCCAAAATTTAATATTTAATAAACTCAACTTTTGAGCTTAATAAATTAAATATATCATAAATTCAACATTTGAATTTAATATTTAAATTATAAATTCAACTCCTTGAATTTATCCCCTCAAAAATTTAATATTTAATAAACTCAACATTTGAGTTTACTATTTCATAAATTAAATTCCTTGAATTTATTTTCTCAAAATTTAATTATCATAAATTCAACTCCTTGAACTTACTATATCATAATATAAATTCAACTCCTTGAATTTATACTCTCAACGGGAACAAACGATCCAATGCTTGTGTGACCCTCAATAGTTCAGGGATACAGCTAGCCGTGGGTTCACAACTCCTTGTGATTCAGGACATAATCTTTTATTCGGGTTTACCCTTATTTGCCCCATTCTATGTATCAAAAATTGATCATGAGAATGTCAGAAATCATATTTCTGATTAAACCCATTGAATCATGGTAATATCGTCTAGTAGCATCGTCCCATGATTCCCCAGGTATCACTGATAATGCTTGCAAGAACCAGTCGATTATGATTAACGTACAGTACGGTCCTTTCATCTAATATATCTCGATCGAATCTGCAACCATTGGTTCACCGAGGGTTGCATAATAATTCGATAACTATGTGACACATATAAATAGTGGCATCGCATGTACTATTGGAGAACTCCTTCTCCAACGTACATCCCATACTCTGGCCAGAGATTCCACGCACTATTATTTCATCATATCACATAGGATATCCACACCCGTAGGTGAGCGGTGAATCCCCGACTACAATGCACTGGCTACGATATGTGTCGCAACTGTACCCAACCTCGCCACCTGATGACTCCCCTGGAGCCGGTAAACGAGTCAAAGCACAACCCTAGCATATAAAGCCTCAGAGTTGTCCCGGGTCGTAGGGACTAATGGTGTACAATCATAACCACGGAGTTATCCTCTCGATGAATGATAACCACTTTGAAAGTCCGAGGGAGAGTTGTTCGGTATAATCATCATATGACTTCCCATCTGCATGTTTGGACATCTTTATGCCCTTACCAAGAAACGCAGTACACAACATCACAGATGCTAGTCTCGAGCTCAAGCGACCTTTATCCATGTTTTAGGCGGCTGAATCGACTAGGAACTAATTTAGAATATGCAGTGTTTAAAAATTAGTTTCAACATCGAATTACGATTCATTTGTATTAAAGCATAATCAAGGACTTTATCTATGCTGATCACATGGGTATACAGATAAAGTGAAACGAAACCATTAAAAGTTCTATTATATTAAAATAAAGATTGTTTATTACAACTGAGTCAATAAATTTCCTAGCCAACCGTTGGCTTGCAGGACATCTACTCTAACAATGGCCCAGCGCGCGGCTGCACGCGCAGCACACCGTGTGCCACCCTGCGCGGTGCTGCGAACGCCTGTGCGGGCCCTGCGCTCACAGGAGACCCACCACTGCCCGAAACGTTCAGGCAGAGGGCGGGCGACGCGGGCGGCTGCCCGGTAGTGTCTCGGGAAGTGTGCTGGCTGATGGACTTGAATTGTTTGGGCCTAGGGTGCAATTTTCTTATTTTTCAAATTTTTGTGTAAAATTGATATTTTTGAAAACTGATTCAATTTTTCTTTTTGAAAATTATTTTTTGGAAAATTAATAATTTTCTTGTAAAATAAATATTTAGAATATGATTTTAATTATTTATGGTAAAAATAAGTTTTACAAGAAATCAATTATTATTGATTTAATTAGAAATTAAATAAAGTTTTTATTTAATTTATTAAATTCTTTAATAATTGTGGTGGTTAGTGATAAAATTATTAGATATATGATTTATCAATTAATTAAATTTGTTTAATTAAATTAATGTTAATATTTGATATTAAACGCATGAAGGATGATCGAGAGCCTTGCCAATGTGTTAGGTGTATGTTAAGATATTTTAGTGTTTTTATTCATTTTGTTAATATTTGATATTATTAAAGTGGGCCTGGTTTATGGCCCGTTCCCACCCCCATGAGATGTATCCCTTATGTGTCATGGTATTTAAATGTAATTATTAGAAATAGTGGGAGATCAAAACTGGAAGATGGTGAGCCCGATGAACAAGATGAAGACATGTAAAATATTGGAAGCTCTTGTAATAGTTGCATTTGCATCCATGCATTCACCTAGGTTTTGGACTTTGATCCATGTATGGGTCACATAGCTCTAATAGTGTTGGCGTTCGATCATCCTTATTTATTGTTGAATATCATATTATGATATATGCGATATATAGTAGTATGCATGTATGTATATTATTAAATAATATAGTTGCATGAATCCGGCAAACATACAAACTCGTAGCATGCGATTTTTAAATTAAAATGATGAGATAATTTTAAAATTAAAATACTTCATTTTGAATAAGATTCAAAATTTATATCAAACCGAAAAAGTAAAAATTAAAAGAGTTTAATTTTTCCTTGCCTTCCATCAACCTTGGTTGCATGTTGATCGTTACCCGCGGACAGTGTCTGGCTCATATTATTGGAGAGGCCTGGACATCGGAAAGCTGTGACTTCCACCGGACATATGATGTGAATTGAGTGGAACTCCCATGACTTCGGCAAATATTATTGCGGGAACTCATGGCGACCGTCCACTACAATTCAATATTCATGGGTTGGTTTGACACGTGAAAATAAACGACGTCATATTATTGGGTCCTTATTAATCGTGAGGTAAAACACGCGGAGGTTGCATAGGGATGCAATTGGATTCTACGTTTTAGAAATTATAATTGGCTGATATTATTCGGGATTACAATTGACTAATTGGACTCTACGTGCCCACTAAGAAAATACAATTTCCTCTTTTCATCAGAGGGTGGTGGAAATATCAAAATAGTGATAGAGAAATTTATAAAATAAAATCCATATTTATATCTTAAAATTATTTTCAAATAATCAGCAACAATTATTCTGTTTCCATATCAGTATATTTTCGATTTTGTCACATAATACATTTTTCTTATTAACAAGCTAACCGAATCTAGTTTTCAAGACTTGTTGGGAAATTGTTCTGAATTCGGAGAAAATGCATACACACTAATGTCAGTCCTGTTGAACTGACAAAGCAGGCAAGATGGTAGGACCATAGTATGCAAACCAAAGTGTAACATGCTCGCTTTTATGTCAAATGAAATGTAGGGACAGTTTTAGAAATGTTGAATGCTGTTGACATTCGAATGCACTTGCAAGAGTTGCATTGTACATGAAACTCATACAATGATGCATACCACTTTGAAGGAGCTCATGACTATACATATGGAAGATGTGGCTTTGGCCCATGAGCGTGGTGTACGTATACTGGGCTTATTGGGAATGTGGTGGGCCTTGAATATGTGATTCCTAACGAGTTACTAGATAACATCAATTTGTTGTCTCTCTCTTCCTCATTTGACGGGATTATGGTGAACTTAAATTTGAATAAGATAGATGATAGCCTTAAAGAGCTAGTTAATACGCTTATGACTTATGAGATCACCATAAAAGAGAAAAATGTTGTTTTTCTAATGGGCCTCTCGTCAGACGAAAAATGGCCTACAAAGTAAGGGAAAGGAATGTTCTGTCCCTCACAAGAAAAACAAACCCAATAAGAGGCAAACTCTGAAGGACACTTAAAGGGTCTACAAAGCCAGATAAGTGAGAACATATTTATTTTACTGCAAGAAGCTCGGACATAAGAAATTATATGCGCCAGAAATGTTCTGAAATTGATAAGTGAATGTCCAAGTAAACAAGATTTCAACAACAAACAAAAGAAAGTTAGATGATCCAAATCCCGCACAAATATGGCACGCTAGACTAGGTCATATTTCCCAAATAAGGATGCACAAGCTTGTGGGAGAAGGCATGTTTGACCTGTCAAACATAAATTCTCTACCAACTTGTGAGTCATGTCTAAAATAAAAAATGACTAAGACTCCATTCAATGGAAACATGGAACGTGCGCATGGTCTACTGGATTTGATCCACATGGACATTTGTGGCCCGCAAAGTGTTAGCACAAGATGTGGGCGATTCTACTTCATTACCTTTACTGATGACCATTTGAGGTATTGGTATGTTTATTTGATGAAGCATAAATCTGAAGCATTTGAAAAGTTCAAAGAGTTCAGATCTGAAGTAGAAAATCAGTTAGACAGAAGTATTAAAGCACTTCGATCTGATCGAGGTGGAGAATACTTGAGTGCTGAATTTTTTGGTTATCTAAAAGAGAATGAGATTTTCTCACAGTAGACTCCCCCAGCAACACCACAATTGAATGGTGTTTCTGAACGTCTAAATCGAACCCTGATGGACATGGTTCGATCCATGATGTCATTCACTGAATTGCCTACATCGTTTTGGGGCTTTGCGCTTGAAACTGCGGCAATGTTGTTGAATAATGTCCATAACAAAGTAGTGGACAAAACATCATATGAGATATGGATGGGAAAAACTCCCAAATATTCTTACATAAGAATATGGGGATGTCCTGTTTACGTGAAGCAGACAGTGGGAGACAAATTGGATAGTAGATCCACTTTGTGCTACTTTGTAGGATATCCAAATAATTCTGTTGGATATTATTTCTATCATCCCAATGAAGCAAAACTGTTTGTTTCAAGAAATGCCACCTTTTGGAAAAGGAATTTTTATTAGATAGAAAAGGCAAGATGATAAAACTTGAAGAAATCCAAGATACTCCCTCAACTATAGAAGTTGAAGCACAAACTCCTAGAAGGTCTGATAGGGTTATTAGACCACCTGTAAGACATACGCTTCTTTATGAACAAGACCATGATGAGTCTTCTGTTGGATGTGATCCAATGAACTTTAAAGAAGCAATATATGATACTAATTCATCTAAATGGCTTGAAGCCATGCAGTCAGAAATTGACTCTATGTATTCAAATTAAGTCTGGACATTGGTGGATCCACCTGAGGGAATCGTTCCCATAGGATGCAAATGGATCTACAAAAGAAATCTTGGGGCGGATGGGAAGGTAGTGATCTTCAAAGCAAGACTGGTTGTAAAAGGTTATACTCAAAGGCTAGGAATTGACTATGAGGAAACTTTTTCACCAGTTGCTATGTTAAAGTCCATTAGAATACTACTTGTCATAGCAGCATGGTATGACTATGAGATATGGAAATGGATGTAAAGACTGCATTACTCAATGGAGACATCAAAGAAGAAATTTTATATGCCTCAACCTAATGGATACACATCAGTAGAGGTGAGCATAAGGTATGCGAACTTCAGAGATCTATATATGGTCTCAAGCAGACGTCAAGGAGTTTGATCCTCAGATTTGATAGCACTATCAAAGAGTTTGGTTTTGCTAAGAATCTCGAGGAACCATGTGTACAAGAAAGTTAGTGGGAGTGCAGTGACATTCCTTATAATTTATGTTGATGACATCCTACTCATTGGGAATGATGTAAGATTACTGCAATCAACTAAAGTATTGTTAGAATGTAAATTCTCCATGAAAGACATGAGTTAAGCATCATATGTATTGGGAATACAAATCTATAGAGATAGATCAAACAGGATGCTGGGGCTCACCCAAGTCACTTATATCGATACCATCTTGAAGAGATTCTCTTGGAAGAGTCCAATAGAGGATACTTACTAATGTGTCATGGTGTTACTCTATCTAAAGCTATATGTCCCAAAACTGATGAAGAGATAGAGATCATGACACGTATTCCATATGCATCAGCCATTGGTAGTATCATGTATGGTATGATATCGACACGTCCTGATGTTGCTTACGCTCTGAGTGTTACAAGAAAATATCAGGTGAACCCTGGTCCAATGTATTGGAAGGCCATGAAAGATATTTTTAAGTACTTGAGAAGGACTAAGAACTTGTTCATGGTCTGTGGGGGTGGAAAATTAAAATTGGAAGGCTACACCGATTCTAGCTTCCAATGTGACGTAAATGATTCGAAATCGACCTCCGGTTTTGTATTCATGCTAAATGCTGCGGCTGTCTCTTGGAAAAGTTCCAAGCAAGACACCGTTGCGGATTCCACCACTGAAGCTGAATACATTGCTGCATCTGCTGCAGTAAAAGAGGCAGTTTGGATGAGGAATTTTTTCCAAGAGTTGGGCGTTATTCCTAATGGAGTTGATCCAGTCCCGGTATACTGTGACAACACTGGTGCCGTTGCGCAAGCAAAAGAACCAAAGTCTCATCAGTGATCCAAACATGTACTGAGGAACTTCCACATCATACGGGAAATTGTGGGAAGATGAAACATATCGGTCGAAAGAGTTCCTCTGTAGAAAATGTAGCCGATCCACTTACATAGCCCTTGCCTAGACCATTGTTTGAATAGCATCGCGAAGCAATGGGATTAAAGTTTACGGGTAGTTGGCTCTAGGGCAAATCGGAGATTGTTAGAGTAGATGTCCTGCAAGCCAACGGTTGGCTAGGGAATTTATTGACTCAGTTGTAATAAATAATCTTTATTTTAATATAATTTAACTTTTAATGGTTTTGAAAAGGCCCGTATTTCGTATTCATATTTTTGCGGAATTATTAAAATTTTTCTACATAAATAAATAACTTGCTTCAAAATAAACATGTAAATAATTTCAACTTTAAAATAACAGCGGAAGTCAACATTTTATTTCAAACAACAATTTAAAAATAACCCAACATATTAAAATCGAGTTTGAACGGTAAAAAGGTGCATAAACAAAAACATGAGGTCCTCGGGTTTACTACTGCTGTCCCAAGATCGCTCAATGGTCTCCGCCCGCGGTCTCGACCTCATCAATACCTACAACAATCAAGTCTAGTGAGTCTAAAGACTCAACATGTATATATCGTGAATAACAAGTAAATGTATCATAAAATCGCATGCAACATAAAAATAAAGTATCGTAAAGCGTACGGTAAAAATCGTATCATGAATAATTATAACTACGTGCATATCTAAATATCATACGTAAAAGCGTTGCTCAATAGAGCTCTATCATAACATATCATAATTTTCTGGTAGAGATAATGTTTCTAAGCAATTGGCCCATAACATAACGTGAGCGCCTGATCAGACTAAACCACAGTATACTGGGCGGTAGAGATCAATCACAGCCCTTGGACTGGATGTCCGTACCCATACATAATCATAAACCGGTCGTAAGTCACCGGGTGGAGAAGTCCTCGGTTGCACCTACCGACTTCAAAACCCATAAGCATAAGATGGCCACAAGACATATCGCATATATCTCAAAAATAAACATTTTATATTTTTATGCACGTAATATAATTAAAACCTTATTTTTACCGGATGAGTTGGATCGCTCCCAGGCTTGCTGCGACTTAACTCTAATATGTGACACATGCAAATAAAATCATCTTTACTTAAATTTGACAATAGAACCAAAACTCAACAATAGAACAAAAATGAGACTATTATGACCAACCACTTGATTTTTAATCATGGTATCGTACCAACCCGACCCAACATTAAACCGACGTTTAACCATGATTAAAAATATGCCAAATATACTAAAAAATATGAATAAGAACTATAAAACACGAAAATAGGTGAAGTGAATCCAAAAACATAAAACACTCTTTCGAGAGTCATTTTGGTACCTTTCACCGTAAATTCTCGTACGACCCCTAAACTCGATAAAATCACAAACGGCCAAAAACACGACTTTCCTAACTCATTAAGGTAGTGTCCAGTCCAAGGCCATGGGCTAAAAGCCAACCAAGAACTCAAAAAAACACCAAAACCGTGACCCAAGGCTGCTGTCAAAAACAGAAATTACAGCAGCGGCTTTGTTGCTTATTTAGGGTGAAACTCTGAAACAAACGGCTATTTGCTTGAACCATCAACTAGAGACTCTTACCAACATCCTTAGACATGGCTTGGACTGTGGCTAAGGGATAAAATCCAACCACAAACCAAGCAAATATCTAGGATGATCACAGCTTCAACCCGAGAACACAAAACTCTGTGCAGTAAGATGTATTGAAATGTTTTACTGTCTTGTCTCGTTCCAAGGGCCATTTCATTGACCATGGCTCGATCTAGACATGATGGAGTGTTGTATGAACCATGGCTATGGGCTAGGAGCCAACCATAATCCAAACCACACCCCAAAACCGAAAATACACTAACACAGGAAATGGAAAATTCGAATTATGCACTTGTGTTGTTGTTTAAATATTTTGAGGGAACCATGAACCAAACCTTGAAAAGACACCTTGGTCACATCCTAGACATGGTATGGAAGGGTTCTAACCATGGCTACAGTACTTAGGACAGCCAAGATTAAAACACACTCCTTAACCAACCAATAACAAGAACCGTGGCTCAAATCTGTATCTTTGGAACTAAGTTGCTGTCATTTCTGTATTTGTGAGGTTATGGATGTAAACCAATGGACTAATAACACCCTAACACACTCTATATCATGCCTAGAAGTAGCCATGGAAGCTTGGAATCGAGCAACTACCTGTAATCCAGAAAATCAACCAAACCGTGAAGTTGAACCAAAAGAAATGAGAAAATTCTGTGCAGATATTTTTTCTTGGAATGTTTCTGTCATTTTCGATTTATTGCTTGAATCATGCATATATAATGGTTTAAAAATATCTATAGGACTTGATTGAAGAGCAAGGAAACAACATATACATGCTTGAAATTTGTTTTGACAAAAACAAATCAATACGACGAATACGAGCGGCGGAGTCGGAGTTAGTTTTCCTCTTGTTTTTCGGCTACTGTTTTCAAGATTTTTCCAGCTGATTCCTGCTGATATTTTCAAGCATATGGGTGTAGGTAATGTTAAAGTGGAAGGTGATTGATGTAGGAGGTGTTAAGTGAGTCTTGAATTGCATTTAGTTGAGAGTTACAAGTGGGTATTTGAAATGTTTCTTCACCCTTGCTATAGTTGTTCTTATTCCTTCATTCTTGCTGCTAACTCAAGATCTCAGTAGCCTATTTCTGATATTTTTCAAAGGTGAGATTGTGGATTTTCTAGACAATGAATATGAGTGTTATTAGGGGTGTTAAAGGTGTAATAATATGCATTAAGGTGGGAGGTTACAAGTGAAAGCTTTGAATGGGAATTTGAAATGTTTCATTCCCTAGCTGGCCGAGGTTCTTGCTCTTATTCTTGTTGCATGTAGACATTATTTTGCTAGGCTAATGTGTTGAAGAAGAATTAAGGTGAATTATGGTGTTAGGATTATCCTAATTAGTGAATTAAAAGATTAAAGGAATGAATATATCATGTAGCCCCATTAGAGGTGCTTTTAAAAAAAAGTTACTACCCTTTGAATTGGCTTGACCGAAGGTTACTAATTTGTGCATGGTAAAATATTGTTAAATTCTTGTATTTTAAATTCTTAAGGTTTTTAAATACTCATTATACATTTTAATGAATTACCACATTAATTTAGAATAAGCTCTTGCATGACATTGCATGGTTTATTATTTAAGTATTTAAATGCTATGTTGAATTTCTTGAATATATTATACCTAAATTAATTTATCCCCATTTGTTTACATATTTTAATTTAAGCTTTAATTAAATGTTGATTCAAAAGAACTTATTTAACTCCTTATCTCTAATTAATTTAATAAATCCTAAAACATTTTTTTTCTATAAATTAAATTATTCCTTGACTTAATTTAAATTTAGGAATATTTTTCTTATTATTAATCTTATTACTAATCTCCAAACTCCGGTCCGGCCTCGCGTATTTATCCTGAAAAGATAAAACTAAACATCTACTTTTTTTAAAATAAATAATCATGATTTAAAATTATTTAAAATGACTTAAACACTTCATATATTTAATTAAAAATTCAATCTTAATTTAAATAGTAACAATTATGCATGGCTTATACGTAATCTGACTTTCGGGTTCTACAACTCTCCCCCCTTAAAGGAATTTCGTCCCCGAAATTAAAACTTACCGAATAACTCGGGATATCGATTCTTCATCTCTGGCTCGGATTCCCACGTAGCTTCCTCCTCCGAATGATTGAGCCACTTGACTTTCACTAGCTTGACCATTTTGTTCCGAAGCTTCTTCTCTTGCTGGTCTAAAATTTGCACTGGTCTTTACTCATATGACAAGTTCGGAGTGAGCTGCAACGGTTCAAAGTTCAAGACATGCGATGGATTCGCCATATACTTCCTCAACATGGAAACGTGAAACACGTTGTGTACTCCGGCCAGATTCTGCGGAAGAGAAACACGATAAGCTAATGTCTCAACTCCGTCGAGGATCTCAAATGGTCCAATGAATCTCGGACTGAGCTTTCCTTCCTCCCCGAACCGCATGACACCTTTCATCGGTGCAATCTTCACGAAAACATGGTCACCAACAACAAACTCCAGATCTCTCCTCCTCTGATCCACATAACTCTTCTGTCTACTCTGAGCAGTCCTCATCTTGTCACGGATCTTGACTACTGTATCAGCAGCCTGCTGCACAATCTCCGGACCCAACTCTGATCTCTCCCCTACTTCATCCCAATGTATAGGAGATCTACACTTACGACCGTACAGTGCTTCATATGGAGCCATACCTATAGACGACTGAAAACTGTTGTTATAGGTAAACTCCACCAACGGTAGCTTTGATTCCCAACTCCCGGAGAAATCAAGGACACATGCACGAAGAAGATCCTCCAAAATCTGAATGACTCTCTCGGACTGACCATCTGTCTGTGGGTGAAAAGCTGTGCTAAACAACAACTTCGTACCCATAGCTGAATGTAGACTCTTCCAAAATGAGGAAGTGAATCAAGGATCTCGGTCAGACACGATAGAAACGGGAATACCATGAAGTCTAACGATCTCCCGGATATATAACTCCGCATACTGGATCATGGAGAAAGTCTTCTTAATAGGCAAGAAATGAGCTGATTTTGTAAGACGATCGACAATCACCCATATAGCATTTGACCCTCTGACTGACTTCGGCAGACCGACAACGAAGTCCATGGTGATATTCTCCCACTTCCATTCGGGAATAGGAAGAGGCTTGAGCAAACCTGCTGGTCTCTGGTGTTCTGCTTTCACTAGTTGACACGTCAGAAACTCAGATACAAATCGTGTGATATCCCTCTTCATTCCTGGCCACCAATATAATAACTGCAGATCTTTGTACATCTTCGTACTCCCTGGATGAATAGAGTACGGCGACATATGGGCCTCAGCTAAAATATCTGCTCGAATAGAATCGCTGCTAGGAACCCATATTCTATCTCGATATCTCACAATACCGTCTCTAACTCTGTACAAGATACTGCCCCTGGCTTCATCTCTCTGCTTCCACTTAGCCAACTGCTCGTCTGCTAACTGTCCACTGTGAATACGGTCTAGAAGAGAAGACTGAATCGTCAAAGTATATAGACGAGGAACTCTATCTTGAGGATATGTCTCTAGATCAAACCTCTGTATCTCAAACTGAAGAGGTCTCGAAACCACCAAATGAGCCATCCCTGCGACTTTCCTGCTCAACGCATCCGCAACTACATTAGCTTTGCCAGGATGATAGCTAATGTCACAGTCATAGTCCTTCACTAGCTCCAACCAACGCCTCTGCCGCATATTCAACTCTTTCTGTGTAAAGAAGTATTTGAGACTCTTGTGGTCGGTAAAGATCTGGCACTTCTCCCCGTACAAATAATGTCTCCAAATCTTCAATGCAAATACTACGGCTGCCAACTCTAGATCATGGGTAGGATAATTCTTCTCATGAATCTTCAACTGACGAGAAGCATATGCTATCACCTTCCCATGCTGCATCAATACTGCTCCTAAACCGAGTTTCGAAGCATCGGTATACAAAACAAAATCTCCGGGTCCTGAAGGCATGGCCAATACTGGTGCTGAAATCAGAGCTTGCTTCAATGTATCGAAGCTCTTCTGGCATTCCTCGCTCCACACATACTTAACATTCTTCTTCGTCAATGACGTGAGTGGAACTGCGATAGAGGAGAATCCCCGAATAAACTTCCGATAGTATCCTGCTAGCCCAAGGAAACTACGGATCTCTGATGCATTTTGCGGCACAACCCAATCTCTGACTGCTGCAACTTTCGCTGGGTCTACCTCAATACCACTGCTAGAAACGACGTGGCCTAAGAACGCCACTTTCTCTAACCAGAACTCGCACTTGCTGAACTTCGCGAATAGCTTGTGCTTTTGCAAGGTCTGCAATACTGTGGTCAAATGTCTGCTGTGATCCNACAACTGATGATAACCGGAACGCAGATCTATCTTTGAGAATACTGAAGCTCCTTGCAATTGATCAAATAAATCTTCAATCCTCGGAAGTGGGTATTTGTTCTTCACTGTAACTCCGTTCAACTCCCGATAATCAATGCAAAGCCTCATCGACCAATCCTTCTTCTTCACAAATAAGACTGGCGCGCCCCATGGCGAGAAGCTCGAGCGAATGAACTCCTTGTCAAGAAGTTCCTGAATCTGTTTCTTGAGTTATGCCATCTCTGTCGATGCCAATCGGTACGGTGCTTTGGAGATCGGTGTGGTACCTGGCATAAGCTCAATAGAAAATTCCACTTCTCGCACAGGTGGTAGACCAAAAACATCATAAGGAAAAACTTCTAGAAAGTGTTTGACAATAAGAACATCGGATGCTGACTGTTTGGGCGTCTCAGGAACAGATAAAAGAGTAACTAAAAATGCTCGGCACCCTCTATGAATGAGCTTCCTAGCCTGGACACAAGATATCATACGCGGTAAATGAAAGTACTTGTCTTGTTCGAATAAGAATTGTTCCATCCCAGGCGGTCGAACTAGAACAGATCTCCGCTGGAAATCAATCAAAACTCTGTTCCTCAATAGCCAGTCCATCCCCAGAATGATATCAAATTCTGGCATCGGCAGAACGATAAGATCCGCATACACAAGATTACCATGAAGTTTGAGGTCTATATCTCGGATCACATTAGTAGCTGTCATCTCCTCTCCAGAAGGCAATGCTACTGAATACGCTATGTCTAGCCCAATTGTCTTGATCTTGAGAGAATTTGCAAAGATTTCTGAAATGAATGAGTGAGTAGCCCCTGAATCTATCAAGGCTTTCGTAGCTGAACCGGCTATAAAGATTCTCCCTGAAAGATTGGAATATTAAGCAAAACCCAATAGTTTTCCAAGAATTATGCTTATAGACATGCAAAGGTCAAAGTTCTTCTAACCTAAATTCCCGTAAATAACACTGATTAGAACATGCAATCTTTATCATACTTCTAAGTTCAAAATCTTAACCCAAAACAATAAACTCCAAATACAACTTAAAGATTTAGGATACCTGTCATGAGCATCGTCTCTAGGTTAGTCTCCGCAGCATGGAGAGCAAAAACTCTGCCTTGGGTAGGCAGATTCTTCTGAGGACAATTCTTCAATATGTGGTCAGTACTACCACATTTGTAACACTTTCCCGAACCATACATACAAGTCCCAGCATGACGACGTGAGCACTTGGCACAGACTGGATACTTCACTGTCCTCGGGACTGCCCGTCCCTGTTGCTGCTGCTGCTGCCCTTTGTTCCTGGGTGGACCGTGGAAAGGTCTCTTATTCTGATGCTGCTGCTGAGGAGGACGGTGTGGTGCATGAAATGGTCGTTTACCTTGGCGATCGCGCTCAATATCATTCTGGTCTTGCTCTGCCGCTAGAGCTCTGGAAACAGCAACATCATAGGTAGTAGGGCCAGCCACCCTAACATCACGGCGCAAGATCGGCCGCAGACCATCCATAAAATGCCTCAGTTTTGCACCAGCGTCATTTGCAATTAGGGGTACAAAGTGACAACCCCTCTCAAATTTACGGATAAACTCCGTAACAGTCGTGTATCCCTGTCTCAGGGACATAAACTCTCTGGTCAACCTGGAACGCACCTCGTCAGTAAAATATTTAGAGTAGAATACCTCTGTGAAGCGCGCCCAGCTCAAAGTAGCCATATCCAAAGCTACATTTGTTCCTTCCCACCACAGACGAGCGTCTCCTCCAAACAGATAAGTCGCACAACGAACCCTATCTCCATCTTCAAGCCCCACGAACTCGAAAATAACCTCAAGGGATTTAATCCAGCCCTCTGCAACCAAAGGATCTGTCGTCCCTGAGAACTCTTTCGGCCTCATCTTCATGAACCGCTCACAGACAGCTTCAGGCCCCGTCTGTCTGGCTGCCACAGCGTTGTACCCCGCAAACTGCGCGAAGAACTGAGTCATCCCAGCTAACATTTGGGCGTTCATGTCTGGTGGAGGGGGTGGGGGTCCCTGCCTCTCTTGCCTCTGACCCTCACCGTCCTCATGACGGTGCACACCACCACCTCTCGGGCGTCCAACCTGGCGTCTAGGAGGCATACTGTTCCATATATAGCCCATACGTAACTAACATGAATAATTCCATAATTTATCTTAAATTTAAATAAATACTGAAATAATTAAAAATCTGAACGTAAAAACATTTCATGAAAACATGCTGTTAAAATAATTCATGCTTTAAATAAAATGCGTAAATGTAAACTTACAGACCGAAGACGTGATTTCATAATCTTCTTGAGGTCAGTAGTAGTACAACCCTTTACAAGAACATAGGCTCTGATACCAACTGAAAAGGCCCGTATTTCGTATTCATATTTTTGCGGTATTATTAAAATTTTTCTACATAAATAAATAACTTGCTTAAAAATAAACATGTAAATAATTTCAACTTTAAAATAACAGCAGAAGTCAACATTGTATTTCAAACAACAATTTAAAAACAACCCAACATACTAAAATCGAGTTTGTACGGTAAAAAGGTGCATAAACTAAAACATGAGGTCCTCGGGTTTACTACTGCTGTCCCAAGATCGCTCACTGGTCTCCGCCCGCGGTCTCGACCTCATCAATACCTACAACAATCAAGTCTAGTGAGTCTAAAGACTCAACATGTATATATCGTGAATAACAAGTAAATATATCATAAAATCGCATGCAACGTAAAAATAAAGTATCGTAAAGCGTACGGTAAAAATCGTATCATGAATAATTATAACTACGTGCATATCTGAAAATCATACGTAAAACCGTTGCTCAATAGAGCTCTATCATAACATATCATAATTTTCTGGTAGAGATAATGTTTCTAAGCAAGTGGCCCATAACATAACGTGAGCGCCTGATCAGACTAAACCACAGTATACTGGGCGGTAGAGATCAATCACAGCCCTTGGACTGGATGTCCGTACCCATACATAATCATAAACCGGTCGTAAGTCACCGGGTGGAGAGGTCCTCGGTTGCGCCTACCGACTTCCAAACCCATAAGCATAAGGTGGCCACAAGACATATGGCATATATCTCAAAAATAAACATTTTATATTTTTATGCACGTAATATAATTAAAACCTTATTTTTACCGGATGAGTTGGATCGCTCCCAGGCTTGCTGTGACTTAACTCTAATATGTGACACATGCAAATAAAATCATCTTTACTTAAATTTGACAATAGAACCAAAACTCAACAATAGAACAAAAATGAGACTATTATGACCAACCACTTGATTTTTAATCATGGTATCGTACCAACCCGACCCAACATTAAACCGACGTTTAACCATGATTAAAAATACCCCAAATATACTGAAAAATATGAATAAGAACTGTAAAACACGAAAATAGGTGAAGTGAATCCAAAAACATAAAACACTCTTTCGAGAGTCATTTTGGCACCTTTCACCGTAAATTCTCGTACGACCCCTAAACTCAACCAAATCATGAACGGCCAAAAACACGACTTTTCTAACTCATTAAGGTAGTGTCCAGTCCAAGGCTATGAGCTATAAGCCAACCAAGAACTCAAACAAACACCAAAACCGTGACCCAAGGCTGCTGTCAAAAACAGAAATTACAGCAGCGGCTGTGTTGCTTATTTAGGGTGAAACTCTTAAACAAACGGCTATTTGCTTGAACCATCAACTAGAGACTCTTACCAACATCCTAAGACATGGCTTGGACTGTGGCTAAGGGCTAAAAGCCAACCACAAACCAAGCAAATATCTAGGACGATCACAGCTTCAATCCGAGAACACAAAATTCTGTGCAGTGAGATGTATTGAAATGTTTTACTGTCTTGTCTCGTTCCAAGGGCCATTTGATCGACCATGGCTCAATCTAGACATGATGGAGTGTTGTATGAACCATGGCTATGGGCTAGGAGCCAACCATAATCCAAACCACACCCCAAAACCGAAAATACACTAACACAGGAAATGGAAAATTCGAATTATGCACTTGTGTTGTTGTTTAAAAATATTGAGGGAACCATGAACCAAACCTTGAAAAGACACCTTGGTCACATCCTAGACATGGTATAGAAGGGTTCTAACCATGGCTACAGTCCTTAGGACAGCCAAGATTAAAACACACTCCTTAACCAACCAGTAACAAGAACCGTGGCTCAAATCTATATCTTTGGAACTAAGTTGCTGTCATTTCTGTATTTGTGAGGTTATGGATGTAAACCAATGGACTAATAACACCCTAACACACTCTATATCATGCCTAGAAGCAGCCATGGAAGCTTGGAATCGAGCAACTACCTGTAATCCAGAAAAGTAACCAAACCGTGAAGTTGAACCAAAAGAAATGAGAAAATTCTGTGCAGATTTTTTTCTTGGAATGTTTCTGTCATTTTCGATTTATTGCTTGAATCATGCATATATAATGGTTTAAAAATATCTATAGGACTTGATTGAAGAGCAAGGAAACAACATATACATGCCTGAAATTTGTTTTGACAAAAACAAATCAATACGACGAATACGAGCGGCGGAGTCGGAGTTAGTTTTCCTCTTGTTTTTCGGCTACTGTTTTCAAGATTTTTCCAGCTGATTCCTGCTGATATTTTCGAGCATATGGGTGTAGGTAATGTTAAAGTGGAAGGTGAATGATGTAGGAGGTGTTAAGTGAGTCTTGAATTGTATTTAGTTGAGAGTTACAAGTGGGAATTTGAAATGTTTCATTCCCTAGCTGGCTGAGGTTCTTGCTCTTATTCTTGTTGCATGTACACATTATTATGCTAGGCTAATGTGTTGAAGAAGAATAAAGGTGAATTATGGTGTTAGGATTATCCTAATTAGTGAATTAAAAGATTAAAGGAATGAATATATCATGTAGCCCCATTAGAGGTGCTTTAAAAAAAAAGTTACTACCCTTTGAATTGGTTTGACCGAAGGTTACTAATTTGTGCATGGTAAAATATTGTTAAATTCTTGTATTTTAAATTCTTAAGGTTTTTAAATACTCATTATACATTTTAATGAATTACCACATTAATTTAGAATAAGCTCTTGCATGACATTGCATGGTTTATTATTTAAGTATTTAAATGATATGTTTAATTTTTTGAATATATTATACCTAAATTAATTTACCCCCATTTGTTTACATATTTTAATTTAAGCTTTAATTAAATGTTGATTCAAAAGAACTTATTTAACTCCTTATCTCTAATTAATTTAATAAATCCTAAAACATTTTTTTTTCTATAAATTAAATTATTCCTTGACTTAATTTAAATTTAGGAATATTTTTCTTATTATTAATCTTATTACTAATCTCCAAACTCCAGTCCGGCCTCGCGTATTTATCCTGAAAAGATAAAACTAAACATCTACTTTTTTTAAAATAAATAATCATGATTTAAAATTATTTAAAATGACTTAAACACTTCATATATTTAATTAAAAATTCATTCTTAATTTGAATAGTAACAATTATGCATGGCTTATACGTAATCTGACTTTCGGGTTCTACAGGTTTCGTTTAACTTTATCTCTATACCTATGCGATCAGCATAGATAAAGTCCTTGATTATGCTTTAATACAAATGAATCGTAATTCGATATTGAAACTCATTTGTAAACACTGCATATTCTAAATTAGTTCCTATTTGATTTAGCCGCCTAAAACATGGATAAAGATCACTTGAGCTCGAGTCTAGCATCTGTAATGTTGTGTACTGCTTTTCTTGGTATAGGTGATGAAACTTAAAATTAATAATTTATTATATGTTAAAACCTATATTTTAAAATTTAAGTTTCATTAAAATTATAAAATTATGTTATTTTATTATTGTGTGTTTATATTTATATGTCTTACTAAATATGTTTTATTTTCATGTTTTCTACGTGTTGGTAAAATAATGGTAACTCAAGCTAGAAAATTCAAATGGAAGTGATTCAAATATTTTTGGAATTCTTGAGAAATTATCTACAACTTTGCAGAAGACATGATTGCCTAAAAAGTTGGTTAAGATGATCAAATTGTGAAAATATCAAAAGGAGGACAAATTTATTTTCACCATGACCAGCATATAGTAAAAAAATCATAACTATTTCAATATTTAACCAAATGAGGTGAACCAAGTGGCAAAATTCATCTACAGACAATTCCCCACATGTTTACTGTTTTGAGCTGAGTCAAATTCGGTGATTAAAGTCGTAGAACAAAGCATTGAAAGAAGGGTCATGGAATTGAAGTTGGAGGAGACAAAGACTACTATTACAACTACATTGCATTAATAGAATTTTTGACCCTTTCTCTCATTTGGCCTATAAATAGAGGCCTTGTGCTAGCTTGAAAATCATTCTATCTCATTGTAAAATATAGTGTGAGTGTGTATAAAAGTTCTAAGTTCCAATATATTTTTCATTTTCCAAATTATGAGTGATGTTTTTAGTGTTGATCAAAAGTAAGTTCATGGAAAGCTAAATCTATTATGTCAAGGTGAAGAGGATGAATTCTTGGTGAAGTAAGATTGTTTATATTTTGTATATTCTTTCTTTATTTCTTTTCATTTTGCTAATTTCTTTTTATTGTAGGTATAAAAATGAATTATTTGTTGTTATCAATTTACATCAAATGCTTGATACCATTGAAGTGGTTATCTTGATTTGTTGTTTAATTTTGATACAATAAATATTTCATCAATTATTATTGTTATATTATACATACATTTATACATACATATATATATATATATATATATATATAATTATATCATATATTTCATTTAGACGATAGCGTGGCTCTGCCGGTTGTTCTAAATGAAATATTATGATATCTAACAATCTAACATTTACTTTATCGCAACTAACTTTTACTTTCCGCATCTAACATTTACTTTATCGCAACTAACTTTTACTTTCCGCATCTAACATTTACTTTATCGCAACTAACTTTTACTTTCCGCATCTAACATTTACTTTATCGCAACTAACTTTTACTTTCCGCATCTAACATTTACTTTATCGCAACTAACTTTTACTTTCCGCATCTAACATTTACTTTATCGCAACTAACTTTTACTTTCCGCATCTAACATTTACTTTATCGCAACTAACTTTTACTTTCCGCATCTAACATTTACTTTATCGCAACTAACTTTTACTTTCCGCATCTAACATTTACTTTATCGCAACTAACTTTTACTTTCCGCATCTAACATTTACTTTATCGCAACTAACTTTTACTTTCCGCATCTAACATTTACTTTATCGCAACTAACTTTTACTTTCCGCATCTAACATTTACTTTATCGCAACTAACTTTTACTTTCCGCATCTAACATTTACTTTATCGCAACTAACTTTTACTTTCCGCATCTAACATTTACTTTATCGCAACTAACTTTTACTTTCCGCATCTAACATTTACTTTATCGCAACTAACTTTTACTTTCCCGCAACTAACTTATTAAATCATATATTTCATTTAGGCAATAGCGTGGCTCTGCCGGTTGTTCTAAATGAAATATAATGATTTAATTTTACATTTATTTTATGCAATTATATATTTATATAGTTATATATATAATCATAGGTACCATATATAAAATATCGGTGAATTCGTTATTTTTTATAGTGTGAACTATATTATATTAGGTGTGTGTTTGAATATTTAAATTTCTTGGAACCATTATTTATGGTGGTTTCCTTTGTTTTACTTTTAGTTAAACAATATTGCATAAACCAAGAATAAATCCTCGAGCCTTGACAAAATTTATAATTTGTAAACTTCGTTCTTGCATTTGGTAATCTATAAATTAATAAATTTAAACTTAAAATAACCTCTCTGTGGATCGATCTCGTACTTACGAAATATATTACTTGTAGACAACCTGCACTTGGGTGAATTGAACCCACGGTTAGCTGTATCCCTGAACCATTGTGGGTTACACAAGCACTGGATCGTTTGTTCCCGTTGAGATAATAAATTCAAGGAGATGAATTTAAATTATGATATAGTAAATTCAAAGAGTTGAATTTATGATAATTACATTTTGAGAAAATAAATTCAAGTAGTTGAATTTATGAGATAGTAAACTCAAATGTTGAGTTTATTAAACATTAAATTTTGGAGGTGATAAATTCAAGGAGTTGAATTATAATTTAAATATTAAATTCAAATGTTGAATTTATGATGGATTTAATTTATTAAGCTCAAAAGTTGAGTTTATTAAACATTAAATTTTGGACGTAATAATTCAAGGAGTTGAATTTATAATTTAAATATTAAATTCAAATGTTGAATTTATAAGGGATTTAAATTAAATGTAATGGGTATATGTATCATGGGCTTGTAGGAGTACAAGACCAACATACATATTATTAAGGTTCTTAATTGGACTTTAAAAGATTAATTAATTAATTAAACTAGTTGGACTAGAAAAATTAATTGATTAAGCCCATTAAGTATTTAATTTAATTAATAGGCCATAATCTTATATATAGGTGTATTAGGCTTAGGGTCAAACACAATTGATTCATAAAATTTTGAAAAACCCTTGCCTCCGCTCTCTTGTATTTTTCGAAAATTCCTCCCTTTCCTCTCTCAAAATTTTGGCCCTCTCTTTTAAAAAGAGTTTGAGCCGTCTCTCAAACTTTGATCTCCAACGAAAAACATCTTCTAAATTTCTAGTGCAATTTAGAAGAGGAACAAATCTTCTCGTCGTGGACCTGATTAGGAGGATTAAAGAAAGAAGATTTGAAGAACGTACGTGGGATTTACAACAAGAGCTACGTTAACTTATATCGGCGTAGTTGGAGCCAAGTGAAAATTGTTCACTATGGTTAAAAGTGTTAAACATCCAATGTATGTTTAATTTATAAAACCATACGAGTGCTCAAACAAACATTTTTATTGTAAAAATAAAATAAAAATTTTAAAACTTACGCTGCGTTTTGGTCACGAGAAAACCGAGATCCAACATCTGATGCCTCTCCCCTATTTTGTTGATAAAAAATTACCAATGCCATGTCAATTGTTTCAGTTCTATCTGTTTCTGGAACATCTTCTGTTATTTCTTTCTGAAGCTGTGGAGGTGAAGAAAGATTTGGATCAGCAGCGATATTGGAATGTTCTTCAATCTGAGGATCAGTTGAGACAGTAGATGGCTCTTCAAAAAGCTCATGATCAGCTGATGTAATAGTTGAAATTTTCAATTGATGGACTAGCATGTTGAGTCGCGACTTCTGACTGAACTGCTTTTTTAGTTTGTATCAACACAGTCTGTGCGACTGGTTGTTCAAAAAGGCTAGGATCATCAACAAGCACTTCTTCAGTTGTTACGAACACCTCCGGTTCAGTCATGATGGTTGAGTGAACTGGCTCGTCGATTGCTGCTTGTTTAGTCATGGCAGACAACTGAACTGGCTCTTCAGTTCGAATCAAATTAGCCTCTTCGACTGGTTATTTTGTTCCCTTTGACTCTTCAGTTTCGACTGAAAATAAAAAATTCTGCTTAATATCAGTAGCGACTGATTGTATAACTTCTTCGATATTCGCCAATGATAAATCAGCTTTAGTGTAGTGCTGAATTTCTGCAGTGGAAGATTGAGGAACAAAAATAGTCGGTTGCGCATCCTTGGACGAAGGAACAGATACTTGTTCAGAAGATTCTGCAACTGGTTCCTCGGACGGCTTTTGTGGTTGGACTGAAGGTTCAGCTTGTTCTTCTGATGAACGATCATGTGAACTTGCTGGAATAGTCAGTTATTGGTCTAGTTCCCACTGTTTAATCGCCATCTGTAGTGTAATGAGATCCGAGTCCAGCTGATCATGAATTGCTTTGTCATTGAAGGCAGTTATACAAGTAGGATCATAGTTTTGCCGCAACTGAACAATCATCTCATTTAATTTCTTGGCACGGATTTGGTCAAAGAAATATTTCTTCTTTTGCAAAGCTTGACGAATTGTAGCAGCTTTGACCAACTTCAGAACAATAGTTTCCAGTTTAATAAGTTTCTTCAAAACTGATTTCTTCTCTAGCTACTTGACAAACACCTCAGTTCTGAATCGGACCCATTCATCATATGCTTTCAGCTTATTCTCAGAAAATTCATTTATCTCGGTCCAGATAAGATAAATGTGAGTTTGAATCACATTAGTGGGTCGGGGCTTGTAACGCCCGAAAATTTAAAAGTCCACACGAACCACATGCACGCAAGTTATTAAATTCTCTTGTATTTTAATTAAATATTTTAATTGCATAAATTAATTATGTTGTGCATCTTGACATGTTTAAAATATTTTTTTCTACATGGTTGTATTAAAATGTATTTTTAAAGGTTATTCGAGTTGCGATCGAGGAACGGAGACCGAGGAATGAAAATTGGAAAATGTTTTTATTGGTTAATTGTTTTTAATTATTAAAAAAATGATTGATGCTTTTTATTATTTTTGAAAATAAAGAGTTTTGATGTGATTTTATATGCCGGGATGTAAATTTTATTGGTGTTGGTTTTTCAACAAAATATGAACGTTTTGGCAACTTGACTAATAAATTCACAAACTTTATTAAAAAAATTACTTTTTATATATTAATTAAACACAAATAGGTAATTGGGCCTAATTAATATGGTTAATGGGCCTAAGCTAGCAATTAGAGTTTGATTAGGATTCAGAGCATTATTTAAACTAAAAAGTCATCCCATAATCCCAAAAACCCCACGCCCCACAATCTCACAGACTCTCTCAACACGATAAACGACACACACACAAGGGTTGAAGGGAAAAACATCAAAAGTTGAAAGGATTTTCAAGCCGTCGTTTCCTCGTCGTCGTTCTTCAATCGTCAACGTAAAATCGTGTGTTTCAAACACAAAGGCATGCCATATTCTTTCCTTCAAACATCTATCACACCATAGTATTAATTTAAAAACGTTTTTGCATGAAAAAAATAAGTGCATCTTGTTATATTTTTGTATGGACATCTTATGTGATTTGTAAATCTTGTTTTGTCATCCAAAACCATGTCTATTATGTTGTTAAAGGGGATTCCATCATTATGATATGATGAAGGGTGATTTACACAAGTTTTAGAGTCATTAAAAGCAACAAAAACGCTGCACAAAGACAGAAACACAAAGCTTGTACCAACATGCTGTCATGCGAACTTGAGGCTCGGTTTATGGGAGTTTGATGGCTAGGCTTGGGCTCAGCTTGGACCAGGGCTAGCAAGGGTCATGTGTTGGTCAAGTGAAGAGTCTTATCCACACTAGGACTCGAAAACCAAGGGCTGGGAGAAGTCCTTGCCAACAAGGACTCCACTCGAGAGAAAGCCCAAGGG
The DNA here is from genome assembly GCF_012295235.1 of Primulina huaijiensis. Lineage (NCBI taxonomy): Eukaryota > Viridiplantae > Streptophyta > Magnoliopsida > Lamiales > Gesneriaceae > Primulina > Primulina huaijiensis. Next base: position 5,887,424 of record NC_133309.1, read on the forward strand.
GCTACGCATGTTTCGGAATCTTGTGCAAGGAGGAGGGGCAAGGCCAGGGGGCTTGGACTGGGCTAGGTTAGGTCCTTAGGGTCCTAGAAGGGTGCTAGATGGGTTAGTTCAGGGCCTAGTTGGGTGGGCTAGGTCCTAGCAACAGAAACAAGAGTCCATGTTCTTATTGTTTTCTCGGCCAAGACAAGTTGCTGAGATGTGGCTTCGGTTTTGGTGCTTGGTGTTGGTCTGGGCGCTGTACAGGGTGGTTAGGGTCATGTTGGGTCGAGGGTTAACCAACTGGAGGTGTCCTAGTTGGCTAGGAGTCTTGGTGAAGGGTAGAAGTCACACACGCACACATGCATGTTTTTAGGTCGAGTTCCAGGAGGTTTTTGAGCGGGCCAAGGCTGGTTATTCGGGCTGGGCTTGGTCAGTAGGGTCTCTAGGTGGGTTGGCTTGGGTTTGGCTTGAGGTGGTTCGGGCGTGGCTCGAGTATTTTGGGAGATGGCTCGGTGTGTTTAATTGTGTGTCAAAAACAAAAATTAAAAGGCTAAAAATTTAATCCATGGGTCCACGGGTGTGGCTCATGACTTGGAAAGATAGAATAAATAATAAAAATGTTTTGTTTAAAATTTGATATCAAAATAACGAGTTTTGAATTTATTCGAGATTTAATCGCCGCACGAAACGCTAATTAATGAATTAATGGAAACACCTAGTTTTAAGCTTTATAAAATTATGGAGAAATATATTTAAACTAAAATAATTATTAAAAGTCTAAGTTTTTAATTTGGAAATTTTATATTAAGGTTTGGTTTAATTCGAGATTAAAACGCAGTAAAATGCTATATTTAAAGAATAAATTAAAAGTCCTCGATTTAAGATAAATAAAAATATGAGAAAATTCATATAAGCTTAAATAATTGTTTGGACATGTTAGAGTCAATGAAATTAAGAAAAATTCAAAAACGAGAAATTTTATGCCTAGGGGTAAAGCAGTCATTTTACACCTAAAAATTAGTAAATGTCATGACAGTGCTCTGAATGCTGTTTTATATGCTAATATGATTATTTCAAATGTTTATGAATTTTTACATGTTAAATTATGATTTATAAACGTCTATGGATTTTGATTATTCAAGGTTGACATTTAAAAGATATGTTGCATGCTTGATTTCAAAAACAAAAAAATGATATGTTATGCATGATTTTTATAAAGTGATGAAAATGTAAAACGTTGAAAGAAGTGAAATTGTTACTATTGAGGATATGAGGATACGAATGGGAATATTGTGAGGGAAAAGGCCCTAGAGGCAGCCCATTTATGGGATAAGGCCCCAGAAGGAGCCCAACGATCGTATTTCCATTCGATGAGGATAGGCCAAGGCCCAGTTGACCGGTGAGAGAATGTTGTTGGTGTCCCCGCCGCCTAGTACTGTGGTTACATGTAGATGGATCCATCGACAAACACGTAGATGAACACGAAAGTCACAATTAACGATCTGAATTCAAAGAAAAGAAAAAAAATACGTATATGTTGATGATGATATGAATATGTTGAGTATGATATGAATATGGATACAAATATGAATATGTTTATGTTTATGTGAAAATGTTTATGTTTAAAGTTGATGTATCATTATGAAAATGTTTTTGTTTAAATGTTATGCATCATGAAAAGTTTATGAAAATGTTTATGCTTATAGTTTGTGCATCATGATGAAAATGATATTTTAAATACAAGTATTTTCGCTGTTGTATGTGATTTGTATATGTAGTACTTGTTATCAAGATTATGGTGTGTTGAGTCTTTAAACTCATAGGTGTGATTGATGCAGGTGATTATGATAATGGAGGTCATGATGGTTGATCTGACTGGACTGAAGGTGCACATAACCCGAAGACCGACGCTATTTTTCCGCACTAGTTTATGAATTATGATTTTAAGTTATATTAAAGATATTTTTATGACTTTTTATTTATGTTTATGAGTGGTTTTTGAGAGGTTATAGTATGGGCTATACTTTTCAAATAATGTTTTTAGGTTGGTAAAACGTTTGACGATTTTATGTTTTAAAATATTTTCCTTTGGATTTTTAAATATTAGTTGGATGTTGTTTTTAAAATGGTGACAAGATATTTTAAAGTATTTATATATATGTATATTTTGAATTATGGAGATTAAGGATGAAAAAAATATTCTAGTACGTTTTAAGCAAAACGAGTAGCAGACATTTCTGTTGGTATCAGAGCAATAGTTCTGTAAAGGGTTGTGCCACCATCAGTGCCGGGAAGCTCAGTCTTCAAGCCTCAATCTATAAGTTTTATATGTTTTGTATGATTTATATGTTGTTACTTGCATGACTACATGAATTATATGTTTACGTCACATATTTGATAGCATTATGAGGATATATGTTTTATATGCTTTAGAATTTTTATACGTGATACGATATGAAATAAGAAATTATTTGATTTTAACGCATGTTGGCTTTGTGGTGGAATTTGACTATGTTAATTTTTGGGTTTTAGTATTGACATTCTACTTTTTGGGCCGTATGTTAATCGTGAATATTATGAATGCTTTTGGAACACGTAGATTTTCTAAGAAAATATTTATGATTCGTGGTTACTAGTTGAATTAATTTTTGAGAATTACTCATAAGTAATAATGATTCGAATACTACGATTATCTTTGGAAGTAAGAAAATGTATAAATTGGGATTTTAAGTTTGATAAAAAGTAAGATTGTTTATAGGAATTGATTTTGGGTAAATAAGTTTAAAATTATCGAAATTTATGTTATGGGAAACATGTAGAAGGAAATTAAGAATGCCAAGAACTTATGGGTTAATCGTAGGATTTTCGAAATTTGGGATCAATTGGATAATTTTCGAGAAAATTAAGAATTAATTTTGTAATTTTTAAGGAAATTGGGGACTAATTTATCAATAAGTGTGAATTGAATGGTTAAATGGTAAACTTTTAAGAATATTTGGAACCTTGGGATATATTGGTTATAACGTTATAAGGGATGTTAATCAAGGGTTTTTAAGGATGAAACAATATTAGGCTTGAAAAATCTAAGCGTTAGCGGATGCATTTGAGACTTTAATGACGAAATATAATAAGTTGATGAATATTTTGGGATACTATAACTAAGTCTAAACTTTTGATTATCAAGGATAAGCGAATTTCGAGGACGAAATTCAATTTAAGTGAGGAAAATTGTAACGCCCGAAAATTTAAAAGTCCACGCGAACCATATGCACGCAAGTTATTAAATTCTCTTGTATTTTAATTAAATATTTTAATTGCATAAATTAATTATGTTGTGCATTTTGACATGTTTAAAATATATTTTTCTACATGGTTGCATTAAAATGTATTTTTAAATGTTATTCGAGTTGCGATCGAGGAACGGAGGCCGAGGGCTGAAAAATGAAAAATATTTTTATTGATTAATTGTTTTTAATTATTAAAAAAATGATTGATGCTTTTTATTATTTTTGAAAATAAGGAGTTTTGAGGTGATTTTATACGCCAAGACGTAAATTTTATCGGTGTTGGTTTTTCAACAAAATGCGAACGTTGATTAAACTTAAAATTAATAATTTATTATATGTTAAAACCTGTATTTCAAAAATTTAAGTTTCATTAAAATTATATTATTTTAGTATAGTTTGTTTATATTTAAATGTCTTACTAAATATGTTTTATTTTCATGTTTTCTACTTGTTGGTAAATTAATGATAACTCAAGCTAAAAAATTCAAATGGAGGTGATTCAAACATGTATGAAATCCAGAGAAATTATCAACAACTTTGCACAAGACATGATTGCCTAAAAAGTTCATTAAGATGTTCAAATTGTGAAAATATCAAAATGAGGACAGATTTACTTTTACTATGACCACCTTATAATAAAAAATATCATAAATAATTCAATATTTAACCAAATGAGGTGAACCAAGTGGCCAAATTCATCAACAGACGATGTCCTACATGTTTGCTGTTTTGAGCAAAGTTAATTTCGGAGATTAAAGTCATGGAACAAGGCATTGAAAGAAGGGCATGGAATTGAAGTTGGAGGAGACAAAAAATACTATTACAACTACATGGCATTAATAAAATTTTTGACCTTTTTTCTCATTTGGCCTATAAATAGAGGCCTTGTGCTAGTTTGAGAATCATTCTATCCCATTGTAAAATATAGTGTGAGTGTGTATAAAAGTTCTAAATTCCAATATATTTTTCATTTTCCCAACTATGAGTGATGATTTAAGTGTTGACCGAAAATAAGCTAATGGAAAGCTAAATCTATTATGTTAAGGTGAAGAGGATGAATTCTTGGTGAAGTATGATTGTTTATATTTTGTATATTCTTTCTTTATTTCTTTTCATTTTGCTAATTTCTTTTTATTGTAGGTATAAAAATGAATTATTTGTTGTTATCAATTTACATCAAATACTTGACACCATTGAAGTGATTATCGTGATTTGTTGTTTAATTTTGATACAATAAATATTTCATCAATTATTATTATCGTTATATTATATAATATATATATATATATATTTATATAATTATATCTTATATTTTATTTAGACGATCGTGGCTCTGCCGGTTGTTCTAAATGAATTATTATGATTTAATACTAACATCTAACAATATAACATTTATTTTATCGCAACTAACTTTTATTTTCCGCATCTAACTTTTACTTTCTGAAACTAACTTTTACTTTCCGCATCTAACTTTTACTTTACTGCAACTAACTTTTACTTTCCCGCAACTAACTTATTAAATCATATATTTCATTTAGGCTATAGCGTGGCTCTGCCGGTTGTTCTATTTGAAATATAATGATTTAATTTAATATTTACTTTATACAATTATATATTTATATAGTTATATATATAATCATAGGTACCATATATAAAATATCGACGAATTCGGTATTTTCTATAGTGGGAACTATATTATATTAGGTGTGTGTTTAAATATTTAATTTTCTTGGAATCATTATTTATGGTGGTTTCTTTTGTTTTATTTTTAGTTAAACAATATTACATAAACCAAGATTAAATCCTTGATCCTTGACAAAATTAATAATTTGTAAACTTCATTCATACATTTGGTAATTTATAAATGAATAAATTTAAACTTAAAATAACCTCTCTGTGGATCGATCTCGTACTTACGAAATATATTACTTGCAGACAACCTACACTTGGGTGAATTATAATTTAAGTAGTAGCAAGTTTTTGACGTCGTTGCCGAAGAGGTATAAATTAAGTTTATATTTGTTATTTATGTTTTATTTATAAATATTGTGTTGTTTTTACTTGTATGAGTATTTGGAGTCGTTAAAGAAGTGGTAGTCTTATTCGAGTATGTGAAGATTATTTAAACACGGATGATAATTCAAATAATCAAGATAATGATAATAATAATAACAATAATCAAGAACATGATCAATTAAGAATACTTAGGCACCATATGAACCCTATTAGAACTAGTTCCCCATCTTGTTTAGTTTTTCCTCCTAATGCATCTAATTTCAACTTTAAACCTCAAATTATTTAACTTTTACAAAATTTTTATGGCTTAGATTCTGAAAATCCATATTTACATCTAAGAGAATTTGAGGAAGTTTGTAATACTTATAATGATCAAAATTGTAGCATGGATATAGTTCGATTAAAGTTTTTCCCTTTTTTTTAAAACATAAAGCTAAAACATGGCTTCAAAATTTGAGATCGAGTTCAATAAGGTCATGGGAAGAAATGCAACAACAATTTCTCAAAAAAAATTTTCCTTCCCATAGAACAAACTCTTTTAGAAGACAAATTACTACTTTTTCTCAAAAACAAGGAGAAACATTTTATCAATATTGGGATAGATATAAAGAATTACTTAATACATGCCCACATCATGGTTTTGAAACATGGAGAATAGTTTCTCACTTTTATGAAGGTCTAATACCTAAAGATAGGCAAATGATAGAATTCATGTGTAATGGAACTTTTGAAGATAAAAACCCAAATGAAGCTTTGGAGTAATTGGATTCATTAGCAGAAAATGCTCAAAATTGGGATAATATAGGCACAATAGAACCACCAACAACTAAAATCAATAATTCAACAAATGGAGGTGGTATCTATAATCTTAAAGATGATATGGATATTCAAGCTAAACTTGCATCTTTAGCAAGAAAAATTGAGTCATTAGAAATGAAAAAGAATGATCAATTAAAAAGTATTCAAGAAATTGTTTGTCATATATGTGATACACATGATCATGTTACAAAAGATTGTCCAACATTACCTTCATTTAAAGAATGTCTCCATGAACAAGCCAATTATGTTAACAATTATAAAAAACCAATATTAGATCCTTTTTCACAATCATTTAATCCTGGATGGAAAAATCATCCTAATTTTAGTTGGAGGAACGATAATAATGCACAACCTTCACAACAACATTTTCAAAATAACCAAAATCATCAAGGTTATATTCCTTATGTTACACCTCCAAGAAAAAACTTTGAAAACGTAATTCATTCATTTATCCAAAAGCAAGAGTCTATCAATATTCAAAACATTCAATCTATGAGTGATTTGAAAGAAACTCTTGCAAAATTTGCATCTGCATAGTAAAATAGTTAATGATCCATTTAGTAATGAAAACAAGGATCATTTAAAATCAAAGAGTAAGGATGATAATCCTGATACTTTTGAGAATGATTATACCTTAAATTATAAAAATGATATGTTGAATGATAAATCATCTGAAATAGTAAATGAAACAAATAAACCTCCACCATTTCCTCATGCATTAACAAATCATAAAAAACAAAAAAAATGATTCTGATATCTATGAAGTTTTTAAACAAGTAAAGATAAATATTCCATTATTAGATGCTATTAAACAAGTATCTTCATATGCAAAATTTTTAAAAGACTTATGTACTGTGAAGAGACAATTGCATGTGAAGAAAAAAGCATTCTTGGCTGAACAAGTAAGTTCTATTCTTCAAAACAATTCTAGTTTAAAATACAAAGATCCTGATTGTCCAACAAATTCATGTATTATTGGAGAAAATAAAATTAAAAAAGCTTTGTTAGATTTGGGAGCAAGTGTGAATTTACTTCCTTATTCAGTTTATGAAAAGCTTAATTTAGGGAATTAAAACTCACTTCTGTTACTCTCTTACTGGCGGATAGGTCAATCAAAATACCTAGAGGTATTGTAGAAGATGTGTTAGTTCAACTTGATAAATTCATATATCCTATAGATTTTATTGTTTTGGATACACAACCAATAGAAGTACATAATTAAATTTCAGTAATATTGGGACGACCATTTCTAGCAACTTCAAATGCTTTAATTAATTGTCGAAATGGAATAATGAAATTGTCTTTTGGAAATATGATTCTAGAACTTAATGTGTTCAATTTATTTAAACAACCAAGTATTAATGAAAATGAATATGATAATGAAATTGAAACAATTGTGGAAGAAAATATACAAGAAGAAAACTTAAATCAACAATCTGAAGTTTTTTCAATAGAACGTTTTGAGTCTGAAAATAATTTTAAAGAAGATGATAATAAAAAACTTGAATTAAAAGTTTTACCATTATAATTGAAATATGTATTTCTTGGTGAAAATAAAACATTTCCTGTTGTAATTTCTTCCACTCTTCTACCAAATCAAGAAGAAGATTTAATTAAATTACTTAAAAAATATAAAAATGCAATTGGATGAACTTTGAAAGATATAAAAGATATAAATCCTTTAATTTGCGCACATAAAATTCACTTGGAAGAAAATGCTAAAACATATCAACAACCACAAAGAATGTTTAATCCACATATGAAGGAAGTTGTTAAGAATGAAGTATTAAAACTATTAGACGCTGGAATTATCTATCCAATCTCAGATAGTAAATTGGTAAGTCCAACACAAGTAGTACCTAAAAAGTCAGGCATCACTGTTATAAAAAATGAAAAGGGAGAGTTATTACAAGCTAGAATTCCATCTAGTTAGCGTATGTGTATTGATTATAGAAAATTAAATGATGCAACTAGAAAAGATCATTTCCCACTACCATTTTTAGATCAAATTCTAGAAAAAGTAGTAGGTAATTCTTATTATTGTTTTCTTGATGGGTATTCAGGGTATTATCAAATACCTATATCATTAGAAGATCAAGAAAAATCTACTTTCACTTGCCCTTTTGGAACTTTTGCATTTAAAAGAATGCCATTTGGTTTATGTAATTGTAAGGTCCAAAATTAAGACGTCGTAATTCAACTGCATGCAAATCTAGGAAATATGAAAATAAGTAATAAATTGATTTAGTTGCTAAATTATTTGTGTGACATGCATGATTTTATATTAAATATGATTTAATTGTCATTTTTCATAAAACTGTATTTTTAAAGAATATTCACGTTGCGATCGAGGAACGGAGACCGAGGGCTGAAAAACGTAAAATGTTTTTATTAAATAACTATTTTTAATTATTTAAAATATAGTTGATGGTTTTTCATATTTTTGAAAATAATGGATTTTGAGGTGATTTTATACACCGGGACGTAAATTTTATCGGTGTTGGTTTTTCATTAAAAATGCGAACTTTTTGGAAACCCGGCTAATAAATTCACAAAAATTATTTAAACAAAAACCGTTTTGATATTTTATTAAATCCTAATTAAAACTAATGAGCTTAATTTAGAGGCTTAATAGGCCTAAAGCCTTGTTAGTATTTAATTAAGCCATATAATATATTAAAAACCTAAAAACCCTACACTTTGCATCTCAATACACGGGCACACACTCCTCAATTTCAGAAAATCTCCTCACCAACACACGGCACACAACCCACGTGAATTTGAAAAAAAATTGGGAAAGCTTCAAGGAGATTTCAAGCCACGGTTCTTGCTCCATTCTTCGCAATCGTCAACGTAAAATCGTGCGTTAATTACGCAAAGGCACGCCTAATCTTTCCTTCAAACCATCATCATATCATTTTTTATGCATGAAAAGTTTGCAAAACAAGTAACACTTTATGTATTTTTCGTTTTTGCATTTAACATGAAAATTTTCAAGTAGGATTTTTATCCAAATGGTGTTGTGTATGTGCATAAAGGGGCTGCCATGTCTAGAAAGGCTTATGGTATTGTTTTACATGAATTTTAGACTCCTAAAACACCACCTAAACACCACACACGAAGCTAAGAACAAGCTGCACACAACCTGCTGTCATGGAAGCAAGGGATTTCGGTTATGGGTTCCAAGGGCTTGGCTGGTTCGTGGCTTCTGTCCAGGGCTTAGCCAAGTCTATGAGGGGTCGAGAAGGAGTCCTAGCCACGCTAGGACTCAAGCTAAGTGGGCTGGGAGGACTCCTTGTGGACAAGGACTCCTACCCGAGAGTAAACAAATCAACGCAGGGTGCTCGGGCTTGTCGGGTTCATGTAGCTCGGCCTGGGGCTTAAGGTAGGGTGAGGGTGATGCCGTGGGGTCCTAGGTAAGTACACGAGAGGCTAGTTCAGGGGCTAGGGTGGTTGGCTAAGTCCTAAGATAGTATGAAGAATCCTTGTCCAATAAGGCACCTCTCGGCCAGCTTAGGGTAGAAGAGTAGGGGCTCGTTTTAGGTTTGAGGAGAGTTTTCCGTGGGATCCTTGGGTCTAGTAGGGTACTCTAGTGTGTTGGTCAGGGTTTGGATCAACATGGCTCGGGGATGACTCGAGAAAATCAAGAGATGGCTCGGGGTCGAAGATAAGGGGTCATGGTAGCGTTTTCTAAACTTGAAAAACGGCTCACGGGGGTCGAGTCGTGGTTCATGGGGACTAAAATAGTATAAAAAGACTAAATTTAGAATTTAGGAATTTTATATTAAAGTTTGGGATTTTTCGGAATTAAAACGTCTTCAAAAACGTCCAATTTCGAATTTATTAAAAAGCCTCGTTTTTAAGCCAAATAAAATTATGGGAATTTTAATTTATGCTTAAATAATTATTTGGGATATGTTAGAGTCAAGAAAATCAAGAAAACGTCAAAAACGTAAAATGTCACGTCCAGGGGTAAAACGGTCTTTTTACACCGGAAAATTAGTAAACGTGATGGCACTGCCCTATTTGCTGTTTTATATGCTAATATGATTATGTAACTTGTTTATGAATTTTTATATGTTGAAATATGATTTTTAAATATTCTATGATTGTTAAGGGTTAAATTGGACATTTAAAAGATATGTTGCATACTTGGTTTCAAAATAAAAACGATACGTATATGCATATTTTTATTAAGGGGTGATAACATGTTGAAGGACGTGAAGGAATTGTGACTACTACATGTTGGAAATATCGTGAGGGTTATGGTCCCAGTGGGAGCCCGACAATCGTGTTTCCTTGGATACGGATACGAATACGAATAGGTTAATACGTAGGCCAGAGCCCAGTTGATCGGTGAGAGTGTTGCTAGTGTCCCCCGCCGTCCAGTACTGTGGTTTTGTTTTGATGGATCCATCGCCCAATACGATCAAGAATACGAGTCACAATCACGATCTGAATTCAACAAACACGAACATGAACATGAAAATGAATATGAATATGAATATGTTTATGTGATATGTTTATGCTTTTTTTGAAAATGTTTAAGTTTAAAGTTTACGCATTATTAAGAAAATGATATTTTAAGTACAAGTATTTTTCACTGCTATGTGTTAACTGTATTACGTATTACTTGTTATCAAAGATAGGACGTGTTGAGTCTTTAGACTCACTAGGTGTGTATGATGCAGGTGATATAAATAACTATGATATTGGAGGTCTTGACGAGTGACTTGCTGGACCGTCGGTGAACATAACCCGAGGACCATCGCTTCTATTTCCGCATTTAAGTTTATGATTTTAAGTTAAAGATTTTTACGACATTTTATTTATGTTTTAGGGAGATTTTGAAAGGTTTAGTATGGGCTACACTTTTCAACATTTATTGCTTTTAGGTTTGGTAAAACGATTTACGATTTCTTGTTTGACTATTCCCTTTGGATTTTCAATTACTAGTTGGAGGGTTATATATTTAGTACTTTTTAAGAAAACGAATAAGCAGACGTTTCAGTAATGCTCCGGCTATTTTTCAAAGAAGCATGTTATGTATTTTCGGTGAGATGATTGAAGAATTTGTAGAAGTTTTCATGGATGATATAACTGTTTTTGAAAACTCATTTGAAAATTGTCTTAAAAACCTAGAAGAAGTTTTAAAAAGATGTGAAGAAAAAAATCTTGTTTTAAATTGAGAAAAATTTCATTATATGGTTAAATATGAGATTGTGTTAGGTCATGTGATATCTGAAAAAGGAATTGAAGTTGATAAAGCCAAAGTTGATGTTTTTGCTAATTTAACATCACCAAAAACGGTCAAAGAAGTTCGATCATTCTTGGGTCATGCAGGATTTTATACAAGGTTTATAAAAAAATTTAGCATAATATCTAAACCAATTTCAAATCTTTTAACAAAAGATATACAATTTGAATGGACTCAGAAATGTTAGACATAACTTAATTGTGACGATGGGTAGTGAGATTTAAAATCAGCAGATCTTTAGGCAATATAAAAGTAGTAGTTTTCAGCTAACAAAAACCAGAAGCAGAACTTAGAATTCTAGAAAAACAGAAGTAGAATTCAGTCCAAACCGAAGTAACTTAACGTCTTTCGCATAAACAGAACTAGCCTTTAATGTTACCGTTACTTTATCAAGTACTAGCATTAATTGCACCATTAATGCTATATGAAGCTATTTATTACGTCTTACCAATTTTGGTATAAAACAAGACTGATTGTTTTGAAGCTTTTCTGCAGGACCTATTTCAGGTATTAAAGCTGAATATATCAGAAGTCAAAGAAGCCGTTTTGTTTATAGACGTTGGGATAAAAAACTTCTATAAATATAGAAGAACAACGTTGATAAAGATGGGGAAAATACTGATTACAATACTCACAACGTTGATATGAGAACAAAACTCTCTTATCTCACAAAAAGCTCGACATACAGAAAAGTAGCACACGCTTCATAGCATATATCTGATCGGTTGAAGATCATCTTGTGCTGCTATTTCTCTTACTCTTCATAAATAGTTCACACTATTCATATCTTATTGAGAAGAGTTTGTAATCTGGAAAAGAGTCTTTTCCAGAACTTTGATTATATATTATTTTATCGTGTTCATACACTAAGAGTTTCAGTAGGCAGAGGGTAAGTCTTGCTGAAGTGGGTGTGTACGAGTGTGTACTGTAAAATCCAAAGTCTTTTAGTGATACCTTCTGGAAACAGAAGAAGAGGAGACGTAGAAGATTTTATCTTCGAACTTCTATAAACAACTATTGTCTACTGCCTACTATTTTTATCATTTCAATTACTGAACCATCAGATCGTTTCCGAACTATTCTGTGATTTGTTGGTTGCATACTTGAACAAGATTAGCTACAATCTCTAACAGGATTTTAGCAACTTCAAAAGAAGAAATCAGAAAAGAAAAGAGTTTATTCACCCCCCTCTAAACTTTGCATCGATCCCCAACAAGTGGTATCAGAGCAGTGTTATTCTAGTTCTTGAAAATCTACAACAGATGACACACTTTAGCAAGGTTCACATGTTCTCAAAAGAAGACTTCGATGACTGGAAGATCCTTATGCAAGCTCATCTAGCAGCTCAAGATGACGACATGTGGTTCGTCATCACAGATGGTCCATTAAAGATCTTAAAGCCTAATACAGCCGTTGCTATCATTGATGGTGCGCCGCAAATGGTTGAAAAACCAAGAAGCGAATGGACTAGTGAAGATTAAAAAAAAAAGCCAATCTGGATAATGTCGCAAAGGACACACTCTATAAAACTCTTGATAAGAACACCTTCAGCAAGATAAAGATGTGTTCAACTGCAAAAGAAATATGGGAAAAGCTCATTCAAATCTGTGAAGGAAATGAGCAGACTAAAGAAAACAAGCTGTCCGTGGCCATGCAAAAATTTGAAAATCTGAAAAAGAAGGCCGGAGAAACTCTAAACGAGTTTGATGAACGTTTCAGTAGTCTGGTTACTGAGCTAGAAGCTCTTGGTAAAGACTATGGCAACAGAGAAATAGCGCTCAAAGTAATGAGAGCATTGCCTAAGGAATGAGACGTAAAAACTATGGCCATGAGAGTATCTAGAGATCTGAACAAATTAGAACTGCATGATCTATTTGCAGACTTGAACGCATATGAATTTGAACTGGAAGTACGAAGTGGAGAAGAGACATCATCGAGTACACCTACCAAGGCTCTTGCTGCTACCGCTGTTGCTCCTGTTACAGTTGTTCCAAATGTATCACCTACTACTACTACTGAAAGCACATCTGATAGAACTGTTGAACAGATCAGCAATGATGCAATGTCTTTATTTGTGAAGAAATTCTCTAGATTCATGAAGAAAAACAACAGAACGTATCAGAATCCTAACCAAAATTTTAAGAAGGAATCACTATCCAGTGATATGGCATGTTTTAACTGTGGAAAAATTGGTCACTTTAGTGCTAATTGCCCAAAGCCCAAAAAGGACGAAAAGAAGAAAAAGGAGCACAATAGGAATGATATGAAATCCAGAAGAGATCGCAAAGCAATGGTTGCTGAAGAAAATAAGTCTAAGTGGGCAGATTCTAGCTCTGAGTCTTCTGACTCAGATGATCATGCAAGCGACAGTGATGCAGAAGAAGTCAAATGCCTTATGGCAGACACCGAATCAACCTCAACATCTGGAGAGGTATTTGATTTTAACTCAAATGAATGTACACGAACTGATTTGGTTAATGCACTGCATGACATGGTAGAAGAGTACTCAAGACTTTCTCAATCATTCGAGGAAGTTAAGACTGAAAATCAAAATTTAAAGGATCAAATCAGTAAGTTTACTTGCTTGCGAGAAAACAGCTGTAGTGATCTGAAAGTTGAGATAAGTAAGTTGAAAACTCAGAATGAGAGAGTAAATGCAGAATACCAGACAATGAGATCTGAAAATCAGAAGCTATCACTACTGGTAAATGCATGGAACAAGTCTTCTGTTTCTTTGGAGAAGATGCATGAGTTACAGAACAAATCTGGAGACAGAAGTGGTCTCGGTTTCAGTAACAATGAAAGCACTTCAGAAACTAGTACGAAACCAATACTAAATAAAGGCAAAGGAAAATTCATTTACTTCGTTAAATCTAGTATGGTACATGAACCTGTAGTACCGACTATTCAAGGTGAAAAGTTTGTAAATCAGACGGACAGAAGAAACCGTTATGGTCTGGGTAATGTTAAACCTGAGAGTAGAGTCCATCAAAGTGCTGGATCCAGTAGAGGATTCAACTCAGAAGGACAACTCTCTATGAGGGTTAAAAACTACCAGTACTATAATAGTAGACCTGTTCAAAAGAGATACAGACCAGAAACCAAGAATAGAAGGGAAGAACAACATTCTAAAGTGCATTATGTTAAGAATACTAGACCTTTTGTTGCACACACAAAGGTGGATACCCGAAGTACAAAGTCACCAAGAATTGTACAGATGTGGGTTCCTAAGGGACTGATAAGGCTTGGACCCAAATAGACTGGGTACCATTTACTAAAACTTGTGCTTGCAGGAACAGAAGAAAGTCAAAATTAGCAACTCCATATGGTATCTGGACAGTGGATGCTCCAGACACATGACTGGACAAAAGAATCTATTATCAGAAGTGATAAGTTGTACTGGACCAAAGATAACTTTTGGGGACAACTCAAAAGGTAAAACCGTGGGTAAGGGTAAGATTACTCATGGTAACATTACTATAAATGATGTACTTTTGGTTGAAAACCTATGTTATAATTTGATCAGTATCAATCAATTATGTGACAATGGATATTCAGTAGTTTTTCAGAAGCACTTATGCATAATTAAAGATGTGGATGGATATGCAATCTTAACTGGGAAAAGAGAAGGAAATACATACAGAGTTTCTTGGAATGTAGATCATATTAATGTTCCTACGTGTTTAGTTGCATCTCTAAGTGATAAACATTGGTTATGGCACAAGAGATTGAATCACCTAAACTTTAAGTCAATCAATATTCTCAAAAATCATAACATAGTTGACGGTTTGCCTGATATTAATTTCGTTAAAAATCACGTATGTTCTGCATGTCAACTTGATAAACAGATAAGATCCAGCTTCAAGAACAAAGGTAGTAAATCAACTTCAAGATGTTTGGAATTATTGCATATAAATTTATTTGGTCCAATCTCTATCATAAGTTTAGGGGGAATGAGATAAACTTTTGTTATTATTGATGATTTTTCCAGATTTACTTGGGTAATATTTCTTGATGGAAAAGACCAGACCAGTGGCCTTCTTATCAAACTTCTGAAGAAAATTCAAAATGAAAAATCGGTTTCTGTTATTAAAATCAGAAGTGATCGAGGTACTAAGTTTTCTAACAAGGTACTTGAGTTATATTTGGATGAACAGGGCATTCATCATGAGTATTCAGCTGCCAGAACGCCTCGAGAAAACGGAGTAGCTGAAAGGAGAAACAGAACTCTTAAAGAAGCCGCTAGAACAATGCTAGCAGATGCTAACATCTCTCAGCGCTTCTGGGCAGAAGCAATCAACACTGCATGCTATACATAAAAAAGAACCATGATCAACATGAGACATAATAAGACTCCTTATGAGATATGGAAAGGGAGTAAGCCTAATGTATCTTATTTTCATGTATTTGGTTGCAAATGTTTCGTGCATAATAACGGTAAAAACTATTTGACTGCATTTGTTTCGAAATCAGATGCCGGACTGTTTCTTGGATATTCAGCAGTGAGCAAAGCCTTTAGAATCTACAATAATAGAACTCTTAATGTTGAAGAATCCATTCATGTTGTTTTTGACGAAGACAGCAATGCTCATGAAATTACTAACACTTCAAATCTGAGTAACAGGTTGGACAACATTCATCTAGAACTGGATAGTGAAGATGATACAGAACCACGTGTCAACGATGCACAAAATCCAGAACCAGACATCCCTATAGTAGAACCAGCAATACAGACACAGGATGCACCAGAACCAGTAGTTGAAACTCCAGAATCTATTGACACCTCACTTGAGCTTGGTCCAAATCCATCAAACCAGGAAGAAATCCGTCTAAACCCTTTTATCTGGAGAAAATCACATCCTCCATCCTTGGTTATCGGAAATCCAGCAGATCCTTTAAGGACAAGAAGGCAAATGCTTAATGAATATATGCATGCTGCTTTTATTTCTCAGTTTGAACCAAAGAAGATTGAAGAAGCTCTTCTGGATCCTCGTTGGATTGAAGCAATGCAAGAAGAGCTTAATCAATTTAAAAGAAATGAAGTATGGTTTCTTGTACCTAGACCAACTCATAAAGCAGTCATTGGAACTCGGTGGGTATTCAGAAACAAGTTGAATGAAGACGGAAATGTAGTTAGAAACAAAGCAAGACTGGTGGCTCAGGGTTTCAGGCAAGAAGTAGGAATAGACTATGATGAGACCTTTGCACCAGTAGCAAGGCTTGAAGCCATCAGAATATTCTTAGCCTTTGCTGCTTTCAAAAATTTTAAAGTTTATCAGATGGATGTGAAGAGTGCCTTCCTAAATGGTTTACTGCAAGAAGAAGTTTACGGCGAACAACCTCCAGGTTTCATCGATCATTTTCTACCACATCATGTTTTCCAATTACACAAAGCTCTGTATGGTCTGAAACAGGCACCTAGAGCATGGTATGACACTCTATCACAATTTCTTGTTAATTAGGATTTCACCATTGGCACAGTAGATAAGACTTTTTTTACGTTTGTTAAGAATAAGAACATTTTGTTAGTACAAATTTATGTTGATGACATTATCTTTAGGTCAACTAACCCCAAACTATGTGAAAAGTTTGCTCAGATGATGCAGGATAAATTTGAGATGAGTTTGATGGGAGAATTAACATTCTTCCTAGGACTGCAAGTCAAGCAACTGGAAACAGGAATCTTCATAAATCAGGCTAAGTATACGAAAGAATTACTGAAAAAGTATGGTATGGAAACATTCTTTGCTGCTTCCACTCCAATGAGCTCATCTACTAAACTTGAGAAAGATGAAAATGGAAACTCAGTAGAGGTAACTCAGTATCGTGGTATTATTGGCTCATTGTTATATCTCACAGCCAGCAGACCTGATATCATGTTTGCTGTTTGTATTTGCGCAAGATTTCCGACTAACCCTAAGCAATATCATTTTATTGCTGCTAAGCGTATGCTAAAATACTTAAAGGGTACTCAGAATGTCGGCCTATGGTATCCCAAGGACTCATCATTCAATCTTATTGGATATTCAGATGCTGACTATGCAGGATGCAAACAGGAGAGGAAAAGCACTAGTGGTTTTTGTCAATTTCTTGGTGACAGGTTGATCTCCTGGTTCAATAAAAAGCAGACTTCCATAGCCACGTCTACTGCAGAAGCAGAGTATCTTGCTGCTGGAAGTTGCTGCTCTCAAATATTGTTGATACAGCAACAACTCAAAGATTATGGAGTTCAAGCCTCTGAATCACCCATCTTCTGTGACAATACCAGTTCCATTGCAATCACGCAAAATCCAGTACTTCATTCCAGAACGAAGCACATAGATATCAGACATCATTTTATCAGAGATCATGTACAGAAGAAGGATATTCGTCTGGAATACGTTCCGACTGATCAACAAGCAGCAGATATCTTTACAAAACCTATGCCTAAGAATAAGTTTTCTTACTTTCGAAATGTACTTTGTTTAATTGATTTAACTTAATTGTTATTTGTCAAAAATTTAACAGTAGAATGTTTGCAGAAGAATAAGAAGACAAAATTACATCTACTAAAATTTTATTGAGGAAATAATCTATGCCATGTTACAGTAGCCAGTTCAGAACCTACAAAATCCTGCCACTCAACTATCCAATTATTCATTTCACGGATTCTTAAACTAGTGAAGGATTCAGCAGAAGAGATCTTCTCTAGCTGATGTCACTCCTTCCACAGCATCGCATGCAGAAGAACTTGATCAGTTGCTAGCTCTGTAACATGATTGACATCAAATTGTTGTTTGTATCTTCTCGCTACTGCTCTCTGTGAACGAGTAAATGCCAAACCATTTTGATAAGAATTCTGGAGATCTTGAATCTTGAACCATGAAGACATGAATTTTACCAAGACATATTCTTCAATAGTCTTCTTCAAGTCTTCCAGATAAGAAAACATTTCATCTGTGACAATGACATGCGTACTGCTATAAGCATCAGAATTGCTTGAACTAGACATATCGAACTGTTATTATCTAACATTCTTGTTGTATTACTTATATACAGGTGACATTTAATGATTGAAGAAGTTGAAGAGTCTCAAGTCAGATGAAACGTCTCTTGATTCATCCGATTTACCCAGACTAAGTTTTTCGTATCCCTTGTATTATAACCTTCAATGAAAGCAGTAGATAAACGAAAATATGACAAAATGAAATTTTTATAAAACCAGATACATTACATTGCGTTTATCTACTACATTTGTTGATATCAGCAGTTTGAGGTGCTTCAGTAGCACTGAGTACTTCAACAGGAATCTAACTAAAAACTGCTGGAATCCCCTCTTTTTGCGTGGTCGTGATTTGTGAAAGGGATAATTCCACAGTTTAAACCTAATAATTTAGAACAATCTAACTAATTGTTCAGATTATATGCCAAGGAATTTCTTCCAAGTCTTCATATCTTGAAAAAGAATATCTTCAAACTTCTGCTTACGAGAGGCTGGAAGTTGTCCTTGGAGTTCCTCTGCTGATTCAGACTCAGGAGAAGTCTCCCAGAAGTCACTTGAACTACTCATTTGTTTTGATTTGATAAAAGCATGAATGACTCAGTTTGAAAAATTGCAGATATTTATAGAAGCTGAAGCGACGGCTCACTGTCTGCACGGATACCAAGAATCATTTATTATTCCTTCAAACTTCGTATCTTCGTATTTATTGCATAGATTCAGGGGGAACAGTAATCTTTCATATTTTTGTGCTTTGTCAGAAGCAGAAGAGAGTTTAGTTTGTTTGATAAGACAAAGTATCTACTGGATTTTGTCAAGAATGCTGACAATACTTCAGCACCTTATAACTTACAGTAGATATTATCATAATACGACAAATCTTCTTCTGATTATTTTCAGTAACTCATTAGACAGCCCACTCTTTTTCATTTTTGAAAAATAACTTTTCTGACACTCTGCATAACCTTTCAAATACTCAACCGTAAACATACTGACACGTGTCCTTGTGTTTACACTGACTGCTGTACATTTTGAATATTAACCGCTTCTTATTTCTTTTCACCTTTACTATTCCAGACTTTCTTGCTGCTGCTTTCTCTTGTCTAACATAATCTTCAACGAAATTATCTCAGAAAAATGGCTGGAGCTTACACTCTCAACGCTTATCAAGTTAATTTTTCATCGGTACTTACTATTAAAGATGAAGGACTTGTACAAATGTTTAAGGCTGTTGAAAAATCAGGCCTTCGAAGATTCTTGGAAGCACCTGCCATCATCTATAAGACAGCACTTCTGGAATTCTTCGCCAAAGCAACTGTTCAAGATAGAAAGATCATTCATTCTCAGGGAGATGCATCTATTGCTATTGATGCTCCATTACTTGGATCAACTTTCTTTCTTCCACTCTCAGGCACCTCTGACCTATCAGGTATCTCAAAGGAAGAAATGTCTATTGCTCTTACTACTTTCTCTGCTTATGGAGAGGAACTCTCTCCCTCGTGTTTCAAGAAGCTTCTGAAGATGGAGTACCAAGTGCTTGCTGACATTGTGGCAAAAGCAATTCTCGTCAAAGCTGGTACTTTTGATCGATTGACAAAGGAAAAGGTTCGGGTGATGGTGGCGATCACCTCGAATATTAAGGTGGATTGGAGTTGGTTTCTGTTCAAGATTATGAGAGAAATGGTTTCACGAAAGAGCACTGGTTTTGCAGTTCAAATCAGTCAGATGCTGAAGGATGCTGGTTTTCCATTCACTACTGATCAAGATGCTTCTTCTGTAACTATGGCCGATGCCGATAACGTTCTTGCTATGCGGCCTAAACCAACTGTGGCCGAATTTGTTTCCATGAAAAAGGAAATTGGGGATACTCTAGCCGAGGGTCATGCTCCCCAAAAGAAAATCAAAAGGAAGAGAGTAATTGTTTTGACTGATTCAGATAAAACTGTATCTGAAGAATCAGCGGCGGCTCCTACTCAAGCATCTCTTTCAGTAGCAACACCCAGCAAAAAGAAGTCGAGAACCACCATCCGTATCAAGAAAATTGTGGCCGTTGCTTATTTGGATACTGTCCCATTGAGACAAGTATTTCCAGAAGCCACCCAAACCAAAACCAAGTCTTCTTCGGAACCAGTAGCAACTCCCTCCCAACCAGCAGTTACTTCTACTGTTTCTCAACCAACTACTACCTCCTCTTTCATCAAACCATCGGTCATCACTGCTCCATCAACATCAACATCAGAACCTATTGTTAGACCTATTATTGGAGTTGTGATTCGAGAGTCATTGGCCGGATCATCAACTACTCGAACCTCACTGCCTATTCCTACAGGCAAAGGAAAGGAAAAGCTGTCTGATGAACATCAAGTTCAACGCCCCAAAACCTCAGTGCAAACTGGTATTGAACTCCATCTTCAAGAGATTGAAAAATCTGCCAGGGAAGACATGTTCTTCTTTAATGAATGGCTAAAGATGAGAGCATTACACCCTTTCACTCACATACGCACTGCAGGCGTATTTGCTCAGATCGTGAAGCATGAGAAAAGAGTTTTTGCCATTGCAAAAACCAAAAATGTTATTGAAGCCATGAATCGGAGAAATTATAACCTTGATCAACTGAAACAAAAGGCGATGGACTCTGTGTTGACAACTTTAAAGTAAAATTTTGATCCAATGAGTCCTACTGCTCCTCATGATCAGGATATCATTCAGCTTATGACTGATCAGCTGCAGACTTTGGCTGAGCTAATTCGAGCTCAAGAACAGGTTTTTACTAAGCCTCTGCCTTATAGGTTAGGCATGGTACCCGAACTTCTATAGACACAGACAGTTGAGGAAAGGATCACAGTTCCTTCCGGAGCCAAGGTCTCTAGTACTCCTGCATCACTGGACCGGCCTGCTCAATCATCATCTTTGATCTCTGTTCGAGAATTAGCTTCAGTGGATGAAGTAATTCAATCTATTATTCTTACGACGGCTGCTGCACCTCCACTAACTCAAGCTAATGAAGTTGTATTCTCCAAAACTCAAAATGAACCTCAGCATGTGGAAACATCAGATGACAATCCTATACCGAATCTTGAGAACTTTTCTGCTGAATATCAAGCAGAAATAAAAGATCTACTGAATATGCCATCTGACTCTATCCCTTCAGATCAACTACCGGAGACCATTGAAGCTACTCATCAAGATGATAGTACGGCGCCTGAACCTTTGGTTTAAGAAACTTCTGTTGATCCATCTGTTGATGAGGAAACTCATGTAGCACCTAATGTATCTGCCGCTCTAGACTTAAGCCCTGTTGAACCTGGCACCTCTGCTGGTTCAAATAATGTGATTCCTCCCATTGCTCCAACAGAACTAGAACATTCTACTGCATTGGTCCTTCCATTTCTGACTCAGCTGCTGCTCGTACCGCGGAAATCAAGCAGCGTATGCTCACCAGAACTCCATCTCCAGCACCAGAACGGTTTGATATTGAATTTGAGATTGATACTTTGCGAAAGGATCTCCACAATCTCTTTGAAATAGTAAAGGAGCTATCTCGTGAACATGCTGGAGAAGTCAGTGGTTCTAAGTTCTTTCGAGACCGCATATCCAAGGAACTAACTAATACGGCAGAATCTGTGAGTAAAATGTATGCTGAGACCATTGTCTTTCGACAAAATGTTTCCAGAGGCCAAGGCATCATCGTACTCGGTCAAACTGACATACTCAAACGACTCACCGACCATGATGAGGTTATTCGTTCAGGCTCCACCACCTTGGAATCTATGGATGCCAAGATTGAGTCCCAGTATCAATCTCTCAATGCTCTCAATGAACGAGTATATAATCAGGCACCATATCTGGAAATGCTCAACGATGGTATTCTCAATCTTTCTAGCCGCATGGATGATTTGCTGTCTCGAGTACTGGCCACTGATGCCAAAAAGGGGAAGCAGAACCAGAAGGAGGACAAGCAGAAGGAAGAACAACCGGAGATATAGCAGAATCTTCTGCCAGAAGATATCAAGATGCTGAAGAAACCATTTACAGGGACATTGGCACCGACAATTAAAACTTTCGTTAATTATCTTAATATAATTATGTCTTATCTTGCCATTATTTTTCTGCTAATATTCAGGTTTTGGCATCACCACAAAGGGGGAAATTGTTAGACATAACTTAATTGTGGCGATTGGCAATGAGATTTATAATCAGCAGATCTTTAGGCAATATAAAAGCAGTAGTCTTCAGCTAACGAAAACCAGAAGCAGAACTTAGAATTCTAGAAAAACAGAAGCAGAATTCAGTCCAAACCGAAGTAACTTAACGTCTTTCGCATAAACAGAACTAGCCTTGAATGTTACCGTTACTTTATCAAGTACTAGCATTAATGGTGCAAGTACTAGAATTAATTGCACCATTAATGCTATATGAAGCTATTTATTACGTCTTACCAATTTTGCTATAAAACAAGACTGATTGTTTTGAAACTTTTCTGCAGGACCTATTTCAGGTATTAAAGCTGAATATATCAGAAGTCAAAGAAGCCGTTTTGTTTATAGACGTTGGGATCAAAAAATTCTATAAATATACAAGAACAACGTTGATAAATATGGGGACAATACTGATTACAATACTCACAACGTTGATCTGAGCACAAAACTCTCTTATCTCACAAAAAGCTCGACATACAGAAAAGTAGCACACGCTTCATAGCATATATCTGATCGGTTGAAGATCATCTTGTGCTGCTATTTCTCTTACTCTTCATAAATAGTTCACACTATTCATATCTTGTTGAGAAGAGTTTGTAATATGGAAAAGAGTCTTTTCTAGAACTTTGATTATATATTATTTTATCGTGTTGATACACTAAGAGTTTCAGTAGGTAGAGGGTAAGTCCTGCTGAAGTGGGTGTGTACGAGTGTGTACTGTAAAATCCAAAGTCTTTTAGTGATACCTTCTGGAAACAGAAGAAGGGGAGACGTAGAAGATTTTATCTTCGAACTTCCATAAACAACTATTGTCTACTGCCTACTGTTTTTATCATTTAAATTACTGAACCATCAGATCGTTTCCACACTATTCTGTGATTTGTTGGTTGCATACTTGAACAAGATTAGCAACAATCTCTAACATGATTTTAGCAACTTCAAAAGAAGAAATCAGAAAAGAAAAGAGTTTATTCACCCCCCTCTAAACTCTACATCGATCCCCAACAAGAAATGTAAAAATACTTTTACAAAAATAATTAATCTTTTAATTACATCACCTATTTTACAACCTCCAGATTTGTCTTGAAGGGAAATATAATTTCTCTATTTAATTTATTTTCCAAATATTATCTTTTCCTTGTTGATTTGATTGCATATAATATTTTGCCTTTCTAGAAAATGAGATAATTATGCAAACAATATCATGATATGATTTTGAATATTTAAATATGTTTTGACTTTCTAGATAATGTGATAAATATGATAAGATCTTTCTAGAGATGGTATTTATGATAATAGAATTCTTGTTTACCATATCTTGTAGGTTTCTTTGTAGAGATAAACTCTAGGAGAGATGATGTCTATAAATAAGAGGATTCATATCATGCAAAGAGAAGAGATAAGAGTTATTTTTCGTGGAGAGTTTTAGTGGGAGGATTTTCGAAAACATAGTTTTTCGTGGTGGAGAGATTTTCGTAGGAGCTTCTTCGATCTATTGCTATTTTATTTTTCACTCTCCGTTTGAAAGTTTTCGTTGCTGCATATTGTGTGCACTTTTGCACGTCATGGGTTTCAGAGAAAAACATCCTACAATGACGTTGCTAGTTTGAAGTGTGCTGTTTCACGGGTTGCCTTGAATGTTGGAGACATCTGCAAACAACATCCGTAACGAAGTTGGCTGAAAATCGTTTTTGTGGCTTCTCTTTTGGCATCACGTTTTTTGGCTTTCTTGTTTAAGTTTTATTCTGTCTATTTGTTTTAGAAAGCGTTTATTTTCTCAACTTGTTGAGGAAATTAATTTTTGTTATAATCATTAGTGATTGGTTTTTGTGTAAACAAGTTGGTTTTCTAGTGATTAATTTTTGCCATAAGGCACCGCACAAGTATTTATACTTGTGCATATTTAATCGTGCCCATCTAGTTATTTAAAACCGATTTGTGTTACAAACTTTAATATTCTGCTGCATGTTGTCTTAAATGTTGTAACATTTGACACAACATTTAATTCTGATAAAACACAAATCTACATTCTTACTCTACTACTGATATATTTATTATTCACTAGTATCTGTCGATCAATATTTCCTTACAGGTTTTTACCATTTGAATTAATGTGTGATGCAAGTGATTATGCTATAAGAGCTGTGTTAGGACAAAGAAAAGAAGGAAAACCGTATGCAATCTATTATGCTAGTAGAACCTTAAATAGTGCCCAAATAAATTATTCAAATACTGAAAAAGAATTACTTTCTGTAGTATTTTTATTAGATAAGTTTCGATCTTATTTAATTGGTTCTACTACTATTGTTTACACTGATCATTCTGCCGTAAAAAAATTGTCAAATAAACAAGATGCTAAGCCAAGATTAATACGGTGGATTTTATTGTTACAAGAATTTGATATTATAATTAAAGATAAAATAGGAAAATAAAATATCGTAACCGATCATTTATCTAGAATAATGACTGAATCATCTCATAATGAAATACCAATAAATGAAAATTTTCTAGATGATCAGATGCTTTATGCTACTATTCTGCCCTGGTTTGCTAACATTGTAAATTTTATTGTGACAAATAAAATGCTTTCTCATTGGAATTCACAGGATAAGAATATATTCTTGATAGAACTAAAAAAATTTTATTGGGATGATCCTTACTTGTTTAAATATTGTCCTGACAAAATTTTTCGACGATGCATACCCAACAATGAAGTAAGTAATGTTATTAAATCTTGTCATTCTGAAGCATGTGGAGGTCATTTTTCATTGGTCGTCTTTATTCAAAGATACGCATTTATTTTGCAAATCTTGTGAAAACTTTCAGAAGATGGGATCAATTTCAAAACGAAACATGATTCCTTTAAATCCAATCATAATTATTGAAATATTCGATAGTTGAGAGATAGATTTTATGGGTCCATTTCCATTATCTTTTGGATATACGTACATTTTAGTCGTTGTTGATTATGTTTCAAAATGGATTGAAGCAATTGCATGTAAAACTAATTATCATAAAATTGTTATAAAATTTTTTTAAAAAAAATATTTTTAGCCGATTTGGAATAGCTAGAGCAATAATTTGTGATGCGGGAAGTCATTTTATAAGTAAATCATTTTCTTCTTTGTTAAGAAAAAATGGCATTACACATAAAGTTCCTACCCCATATCATCCTCAAAGTAATGGTCAAGTTGAACTTGTAAATAGAGAAATAAAACAAATTTTAGAAAAAACAGTTAATACAAATCGAAAAGATTGATCTTTAAGATTAACTGATGTATTATGGGCATATAGAACTGCATTTAAGACATCATTAGGGATGTCACCATATAGGTTAGTTTTTGGACCAAAGAATAAAAGAACTTCGTGGTCGACCAATTCAGTTGATAAAAGTCCTATGGAAAAACCACAACATTGAAGAAGCAACGTGGGAAACAGAGAAAGATATGATATGTCAATATCCACATTTATACCAATAACTCTTAAATCTGGGGACCAGATTTTTAAAAGGAGGGGATATTGTGACACCCTAAAAACAAAGGTTCATAAATGCATTTTTATTAGTATAAATTTAATTATTTTCATTTTTAAAATTTTATCACATTTTTTGTCGGTACAAATTTTATTTGTCCAAATTATCTAGAAATACATTAAAATACATCACAATACATTTAAAAATTCATCAAGTACTATGAGGTTCCATTCCAAAACCAAACACCCAAAATATAATAAAATATTATAATTAAGCTCAACATATATGTTAAGTAATTAAGTACAATAATTATTAAGTTCAATAATTATAATTAAGTTCAATACATAGGTTTAATATAATATAATAATTAGATACAAGAATATAATAATATTAAGTTTGGATAAAAATAACATTTTTCCATTTAATAAATAAATAAATAAAATAATAAAAGGATAAGCATGATTTGCGGCTATATATACTGCACTTTCTTCCAACCGAAAGAAGACCAGCCGAGAGAGGAAAAGGGAAGAAGAAAGAAAAGGAAAAAAAGAGGAAGAAAATAGAAGAAAAATCTATATCCCTTTCCGAAAAATTCCGATAAATCACCAACTATTCAACTCATATCATAAAGCAATATAGCACTGGAGGTGACGTAAAAAGATCGATCAAAGAACAAGAAATCAAACAAAGATATTCCGAGAAACGACAACGGAATCCCGTTTCAAGCGAGGTAATCTACGCTCATCTTTCTTATAGCTACACACCAAACTAGAGGTTGACTTGAACACAAAATTTGTAGCTCTTGTTGCACAGATAAGGTACATACCATCCATCGTCCAAAAATATTGCCGGAACTAACATTTTTGGAATACCGGAGTACCTTAGTTCACCATAGGATGATATTTAAATCTGGTATTGATTGGGTAGGAATTTTAAAATACGTTCAATATAAGAATTAAAGATCTTAAAAATTTACATAACCTGGAAAAAAACCGGCTGCGCGTGGCTGCCGGAAGGCCAGTCACGCGACGGAACGGTTGGCGCGTGTATCTCACGCGCCGCCGTATCGGCGATTTTCCGGCGGTCGAACTTTCCTGATGATATTTCCGACTTTTTGGCCAACTTTCGTAATGTTTAGAGATATCTTCTAATTAATATGAATTTTGCAAACTTAAGTAAAATCAACCGGGTTATATTTTGAACAAAAAAATAATCTGGAAATGATCAACTATTTATTTAAAACTCTAACATATAAATATCATTCATAATATATTTTTAGGACTTGCTTCAACAATTCGGATTACTAATCAAGCCTAAACTGTAAGTTATCATGTGAGGAAATTACTATTCATTCTTCTATTAAAGCCTTTGGCATTTGGCCTGGAAATTTCAATAGCATATATTTAATGTTCAAATATCATCCACAGTTCATTTCGATTACTTATATATTTTTCTTGCATATTTATGAATGGATTGATATATCGTTAATGAATGGAGTCATGGACAACGGATTTCGTTCCGGAAATTGAGTCCACTGGACAACGTGGCTTCTGCCCGGAAAATGAGTCCAATGAACAACGGGTCAAAAGTCCCCGATATATGTTTCATATGAACAACGGGCACCGAAAATTTCGGTCCGGAGAATGGTTCACCCGGCTCATAAAAAGTGCTCAATTAGAGCCACCAATGTTAATTTATGAAATTTTCATTTATCTATTATTACATTGCATAGCATTCATAACATCTAAATTGTTATGCCTATTACTTTATGCATAGTTATAATGAAGCGCTATTTTAACTTATTTAAAAGCTATATACTAATTTAAACTCACTAAGTACTCAAAGACTTAACCCTCTGTTTCTTTTCGTCTATTGTAATTTCCAGACACAGGAACCCCAGAATTAGAACAAGAGGAAAAATAACTGAAGCTAAAATAAGAGCATTTGAAAATTGGGATTATCTGTTTATAAATAAATGTTAAACTTCCGCTGTAAAATAATTGTACATATTTGAAATAAGAATGTAAATGTTTGTATATAATCTTTTAATGATAGTAGAAAATATTTAAATTTTTATCTACAATATCTTTTTAATAATAATAATGGTAAAAATAAAGAGAGCATTTCAATAAAGAAAGATTGTAGAAAATGTGGCACTTAGTAAGGGAATAATTATGAATTCCTAAACCGGGCGTCAAAGATGTGGTATCAGAGCATGGTTTCTTAGATTCTAGAGACAGGAGCCTAAGGTTTATTATAATGTCGTACGTTAATGTGGGACCCTTAGCTCCTAATCGTTATTACAATGCAGTTTGATTAGTGTTAATTAATTACAGCGGAAAACGAGTTTAAAATTTCTTTACAATGAGCCCAAAATATGCTATTTGAATACTAAAAATAATATTTCATCTCACATCATAAAACATGCCCACACATAATCAAAACAACTCATACAACAACAAATCATATCCTCGGGACATACCCCGGTATATAGATACATAACATATATACTGGGAAAAACCACGAAACCTCAACTCAAACTGTGACTCCCTCCAGAAGTACCATCTGCGGTCTCCTGATATCCTGGAGTATCTGTCATTGTCCACATACAAAGACAACAACAGCCCCATCTGGGGTGAGCAAAGCTCAGTCTGAAGCAATCACAATATATACCACAGATATCTAAACAATGATATATGATATGCAATGCGTGTATGTCGTTCAGGTATCAGGTCAAATGCCCATCCACTGAGCATATCTCAGAATCAATCGAATCGCTATCAAATCAATGCTCGAGCTAGCACACCGGCCTCAATCAGGGATAATCGCATGATAGCGTCGACAAAGCGCCATCAAATCCCAAATCTCAATCAATCATCGGGGCCACAAATGACTATGCTTTAAGGGTCATGTAATACAAAACATAGCATCGTGTTCACAAACCCCAGAATCAAATCAAATCATATCAGGGTATCCAAGGATCGTAGCTCAACGTGCTTGTCATGTATGCCACATAAACTCAACAAATAAGGCATATAGACATGTATTCTCAATCAAATCAATCAAACATAAATCATATGATACAGATACATATCATAGGTTACCCGGTCGCAACATACCTTATTTCTGTAACTCAACAAATAAGGCATATAGACCTGTATTCTCAATCCAATCAATCAAACATATAACATATGATACAGATACATATCATATGTTACCCGGTCGCAACATACCTTATTTCTGATTATCCAAACTTGATATCTTCAATGTTGGATGAAATCTACACAATTCCATATATTTATTTTTGTTTCAGTCTCTCATTCGATAATCCATATGTCAACTAATTTTTTTTCTATAATTCTTCAATTTATTAAACTAAGTTGAAGCAATTATCACTAATTATCATTTAATATTCTTAGCAAAAAAGACCATCAGAATTTAAAGTACACAACTTGTCCAAAGAGGACCTCATTATTTTAAGATTTAATATTACGTTATTTTGATTCATTTTGCTACTTTGATTCTTTGTTTCACCACATATCAAGTATTACAATTAAAAATTCTCCATTAGCACTAACTTCATAAAATTTCAATATCATTATATAACTGGTATTGAAGACTTATTTATTTTACACATATTACTAGATAGACTTTCTCATAAACATGAGTCTACATATAAAACAAACTCCACTTATGACAGGAATTCTCAATTCAAGTAAGAAATCCAAGAACTCACCTCGAAATGATGCTGGTTTAATGTTTCTACACTACTTAATGAAGGAAAGGAAAACGGTGAGTCCCCTCAACTTTTCTCTATTTATCTACTACTTTTTGTTAAATAAATGACATATATACAAATTAAATGGAATAAATATGAGGCGGTGGCTGTGAGAGACAGTGGCTGTGAGTCTAGCATGCGTACGAAATGAGGACAAAAGCACTAATTTAACATGAAACAAAGATCTGCACATGTAAATTTCTTTTCAAAATTACCATTTTATCCTTAAAAATTTAATCAAGTATTTTTCAAAATATTTACCAATTTGCCATCAAATTTAATGGAATATTTTTCCAATTATTTACAAGTTTGCCATTACAATACATAATGTTTCAAATAATTATGGAGTATTTTCAACTTGTATAGTTTATTTCCATTTGCATACTATGTCAACTCCATTTCCAATTACAGTTTTATTATGAGTTGATTTACTACTCATAATCGACATAATCAGGTCATGGGGTCTCACATTTCTCTCCAACTTAAAAGATTTTGTCCTCGAAATCTCAAACATCTCTATATACATAACATTGACAAACATGTAATATGTCACTAGTTATAATACATATCAAAACTAAAATCAGTAAATTGATCACTATACATTGAATACAATGGAACATGTGGAATAAAACCAAACAAGTGCGGATATGATTCTCGCATCTTGCTTTCCAATTCTCACGTTGATTCCTCCACACCATGTCGTGTACATTGTACTCGAACTAGCGGAATCGATTTATTACGCAATACTTTTTCTTCCGATCCATGATGCAAACAGGTTGTTCGACATAGGAAAAAGAAGGATCAAGTTCAACCTCATCAGGTGCAAGTACATGTGATAGATCTGGTTCGTACTTACTCAACATAGAAACATGAAACACATCATGAATGACAGATAAAGCTTGTGGCAATGCCAACCGATAAGCAAGATCCCCAACTTGATCAAGGATCTCGTATGGACCAACATATCGAAGAGATAACTTCCCTCGCATGCCAAATCGAACTGTGCCTCGGAAGAGAGATATTTTCAAAAATACTTTATCACCTTTCTGAAATTCTAAGGGTCGTCTTCGTTTATTTGCATAACTCGTTTGACGATCTTGAGCAGCTTTCATACGTTGTCGAATTAACTGAACCTTATCATTCATTTCCTGTATCATTTCAGGTCCAGTCAATTGTCTTTCACCAATTTCATCCAAGAATAACATTGATCTACATCGTCTCCCATATAAGGCTTCAAACGGTGCCATACCAATACTCGTTTGAAAGCTATTATTATACGAAAATTCTACCAATGGTAAGGCATCTTGCCATCCAATTCTGAAATCCATCACAATCGCACGTAGCATATCCTCTAACATTTGAATTGTACGCTCAGTTTGGCCATCAGTTTGAGGATGATAAGTAGTACTCATAGCCAAACGCGTACCCATCGCTTCTTGGAAACTACCCCAGAATTTAGAAGCAAACATGGGATCATGATCTGATACAATCGAGACTGGCACACCATGCAGTCTCACAATATTCTCGATGTATAAACGGGCCATTCTCTTATAAGGATAAGTTCGCTCATACGGAATGAAATTTGCAGATTTTGAAAACCGATCAATAATAACCCAAATAGCATCAGAGCCCTTGGGCGAACGAGGTAAATGAGTCACAAAATCCATAGCAATATGTTCTCAATTCCATTTCGGGATTTCGAGACTATGGAGTAATCCTCCCGGTTTCATTCTCTCGGCTTTCACTTACTGGCGGACCAAGCATTTTGAAATAAACTCAGCAATGTCCTTCTTCATACGTCTCCACCAGAATTGGGGTCTCAATGTCAAATACATCTTTCGACCTCCAGGGTGAATACTGTATTTGCTACAATGTGCTTCTCGAAGAAGGGCAGATTTCAAATCAGAATTATCAGGAACTACCAGCCGACCATTAAGTCATAAAGAACCATCAGAAAAAATCTGGAATCCAGACTGATGTCCTGCAGATACAAGTTCTTTCGACTTCTGAATCTGAGCATCGCTTCGTTGGGCCTTTCGGATTTTAGATATCAAGTTCGGCTCAATTTGCAATGCTGAAACAGTGACAGAATTCCAATTCGAGTGAAAAGTCCAACCAGAAGTACATATATCCTCGTGTACTTTGGCGACACAAACAGATGCTAACACAGAATCATGTACCTTACGACTAAGCGCATCCGCAGTAACATTCACCGATCCAGGGTGATATTGAATCTCACAATCAAAATCTCTCAGGAGATCCATCCACCTGCGTTGCCTCATGTTCAAATCCGATTGAGAAAAGAGATATTTCAGACTCTTATGGTCCGAATAAATAATAAACCTTTCTCCGTACAAATAATGGCGCCAAATCTTCAAAGCAAACACAATGGCAGCCAATTCAAGTTCATGAACAGGATAACGTGTTTCATGAGATTTCAATTGACGAGACGCATAAGCAATCACTTTGCCATGTTGCATCAGAACACAGCCCAAACCTTTACCAGACGCATCTGTACACACTACAAATCCTCCGGTACCTGAGGGAATAGTAAGCACAGGTGCTGTGGTCAATCTCGTCTTCAATTCAAGAAAACTAGCTTCACATTCATCGGACCAAATGAATCGCTGATTCTTCTGTGTCAGTTGAGTAATAGGTTTAGCTAGTTTCAAAAATCCTTCAATAAAACGACGATAATAACCAGCTAAACCCATGAAGCTACGTATCTCAAGAACATTCGTAGGTCTCGGCCAATTCAATACAGCTTCAACCTTAGCAGGATAAACAGATATGCCATGTCTCGAAATGACGTGGCCTAAAAATACCACTTTGTCCATCCAGAATTCGCATTTGGACAATTTAGCATATAAATGTCCATTACGAAAAGTTTGAAGTACAAGTCTCAAATGTTCAGCATGCTCCTTTTTCGATTTCGAATAAACAAGAATATCATCGATAAATACAATAACGAATCGGTCAAGATAATCTCGAAAGACACGATTCATTAGATCCATAAAGATAGCAGGAGCATTCGTGAGACCAAAAGGCATAACCAAGAACTCATAATGGCCATACCTCGTACGGAAAGCAGTTTTAGGCATATCTTCTTCTCGAACTCGTACTTGATGATACCCAGAACGAAGATCAATCTTCGAGTATACAGAAGTACCCTGAAGCTGATCAAAGAGATCATCAATACGAGGAAGTGGGTACTTGTTTTTCACATTAGCCCGATTCAATTGCCTATAATCGATACACATTCGCATAGTACCATCTTTCTTTCGAACAAATAACACTGGAGCTCCCCAAGGTGATACACTCGATCGAATATATCCCTTATCGAGAAGATCCTGTAATTGTTCTTTTAATTCTTTCAATTCAAGAGGTGCCATGCGATAAGGAGCTTTCGATATAGGCGCAGTTTCCGGCACAAGATCAATACTAAACTCAATTTCTCGATGAGGCGGAAAATTAAGAATCTCATCGGGAAATACATCTGGGAATTCTTTCGCAACAGAAATATCAGATAAAGAAGGCTCCTTCTTAGAGACATAAATAGCGTAGATAAGATAACCCTCATCCCCGCTAAACAAAAGTCGAGACATGTCCAGAGAGGATACCAAATGAATTTTGGCTTGGGAACCCTTGCCATAAAAATTCCACTTGGGTCCATCAATAGGTCGAAATCTAACCACTCCATTAAAACAATCGACAGTAGCTCGATTTGTTGTCAAAATATCCATGCCAACAATACAATCAAAGTCGTGCATTGGGAGGACAATCAAATTCAGAACTAGCACATTGTCCTCGTATATCAATACACAGTTATGCACAACTTGCTCAGACAAAATAATCTTTCCTGCTGGCGTGGCTATCGACAATGTATCATACAACGGAGTACACATAATATCATGTGATGCAACAAATGCATGAGATATGAATGAATGGGATGCTCCTATATCAAATAAAACACGTGCAGGATAATCACAAAGCATGCAAATACCTGCAATCACACCACCAGGAGCTTCTTTCGCCTGATCCTCGGTCATAACATACACTCAAAGGAGGGACTTGGGCACTCTGACCACCCGGTCCTCGATATCGTGGAACATTTGACTGCAGAAAAGAGGGAACAAGAACAGCAGGTCTCATCATACTGGGGCCACCTCTAAATCCTGGCTGGGGTTGCGAAGAAGTCGTACCCCTGTTCGGACATACACGAGACAAATGGCCTTCCTGTCCACAATGATAACAAGTACCAAACATACCTCGACACTGCTCGATAGTATGTTTGCCTCCACAATAACTACAATAAGGAGCAATCACGGGACTCCCTCTCTGGGATCCACTGGAACTCGAAGAAGAAGAAGAAACAGTGGAACCAGTCTTCTTAAACTTCCTACCTCTCGGACGCAAGGTAGGCTGCTGAGCTGTCACTGGAGGTGGAGGAGTGTAGTGAGGACCTCCTCGTTTTAGTCCAGCTTTAGCTGCCTTTGCTCGTTCAACTGCCTCTACGTAGCTGGTAGGCAAACCAGAAATGATAAAAGTATAAATAGCAGGGTCTAATCCATTCACAAACCTGTTATATTTTCCTCTTGCATTCACAGCTACGTGAGGTGCATACTTCAACAAAATCAAAAACTTCGAAGCATATTCCGCAACAGTCATCGTTCTCTGCTGCAGACTATTGAATTCACTCTCCTGAGCAGTATAATAAGAAGGATGGGAATACTGCTCCAAAAACTGGGCCTTGAAGACATCCCATGTGACTTCAATCCCGGCCTCTTTCAAGCCAATCTCAGTGGCTTCCCACCAAGATTTTGCTCGGTCCTTCAACTGATACAGAGCAAGTTTCATTATCAGAGCCTTAGAATATTCAACAATATTAAACAAGCGCTCAATATCCTTCAACCAGGCCTTAGCT
This sequence comes from Primulina huaijiensis, assembly GCF_012295235.1. NCBI lineage: Eukaryota > Viridiplantae > Streptophyta > Magnoliopsida > Lamiales > Gesneriaceae > Primulina > Primulina huaijiensis. The sequence goes on from NC_133309.1 coordinate 5,922,134, forward strand.
CTTTCTGCACTCTCGGTGCCAAAGAACCTCGGTGGTTTCAGATCCTGGAATCGAGCCATTACTACATCCATGGACAACCCTTCGAATTGTCCAACCATTCTTTCAGTACTACTACTCGCAGTTTCATTTGTGGGATCCATCTACAAATCAAAAGATGAATATCACATTTCATATCAATTTCACATCATCACCATCTCATATCATCGATCTCATCAGATACTTACTCAAATCAAATCAAGTAAGAGCAAGTAATACAAATAATTCAAACATAAACGCACAATTCATTTGTGCCTATTCAAGTGTACACAAGACTCAATCGAGCATTCCCAGCTATGCTCTGATACCACTCCGTGTGGGGCCCTTAGCTCTTAATCGTTATTACAATGCAGTTTGATTAGAATTAATTAATTACAGCGAAAAACGAGTTTAAAATTTCTTTACAATGAGCTCAAAATATGCTATTTGAATACTAAAAATAGTATTTCATCTCACATCATAAAACATGACCACACATAATCAAAACAACTCATACAACAACAAATCATATCCTCGGGACATACCCCGGTATATAGATACATAACATATATACTGGGAAAAACCACGAAACCTCAACTCAAACTGTGACTCCCTCCAGAAGTACCATCTGCGGTCTCCTGATATCCTGGAGTATCTGTCATTGTCCACATACAAAGACAACAACAGCCCCATCTGGGGTGAGCAAAGCTCAGTCTGAAGCAATCACAATATATACCACAGATATCTAAACAATGATATATGATATGCAATGCGTGTATGTCGTGGAGGTATCAGGTCAAATGCCCATCCACTGAGCATATCTCAGAATCAATCGAATCGCTATCAAATCAATGCTCGAGCTGGCACACCGGCCTCAATCAGGGATAATCGCATGATAGCGTCGACAAAGCGCCATCAAATCCCAAATCTCAATCAATCATCGGGGCCACAAATGACTATGCTTTAAGGGTCATGTAATACAAAACATAGCATCGTGTTCACAAACCCCAGAATCAAATCAAATCATATCAGGGTATCCAAGGATCATAGCTCAACGTGCATGTCATGTATGCCACATAAACTCAACAAATAAGGCATATAGACATGTANTTACTATACATATCGGCATAAAAGTACAAGTCCTGTACCACATACATTTATTCAACTTAGGTTTAAACATCTAATATCCAGTGTCCAACCCTATCTCTAAGCCAAGTCCGGAGCCTCCACGCTATCTAGTCCAGCCTCGTTCTCTTCTTGACCCTAATCCTGTCCCACCTGTTGTCATGCACACATACAAACAAGACAACAGCCGGATAACTCCGGTGAGAATTATATTCTCAGTATAAACCATGTATACATGCAATCATATAATCAATGTAAAAGCATATAAAAGATATTCATAACATGCATACTAATCAAAACATGAATAAAGTATTCGTCGCATGTATCACAATCCGAAACATGGATCAATATCAATAAAAAGTCATATTCTAAACATGTACCAAAATCAGGAACATAAATCAATATCAATCAATGAATCACTCTCCGTGATTCTCAGACTCAGACTCGACTCAGTCCTAATCTAGGGATCCCGATCAGAATAAGAACATACACCCACCTACACTCCCGATCGGGGTGGTGGTACGTTCTTATTCACAGACTTTGGCCCTTTCCATATCGAACATCAGTAATAGAAGCAACTCCAATTCTATCCACTTCGATATGACCAAACGTCCGATGTCCTGACCTATCTGTCAAAGACTATGGCACTTCTGCCATATTCCTATCTTGTGACAATGTGCAATGTGCCAGTGACGATTCTATCACTATCAGGCACTTCTATCACAAGACCAATCATTTAATACATGCTATCTATATATCAATAGAACAAGCATATCAATTCATTCATTAATTGCAAATATCAATGCAATAAAATAAAGTATGTGATTTAGGGAAACTCGAGTCAAACCTCACTCGAGTTGTACAATCCCAACGCAACCCTTTATCTTCTCCGTTTGACGAAGACGAAGTCTCGAATTCAACTCTGTCCATACCCAATCTGGCAATGACAATATCGAATAGAGACAATATCAGTCTATAACTCAGTTCAAAACCTGTTCTGATCAATACTCAAATCAAAACACAATCTGATCAATATCAATTTATGGATGTTTCGACGGCATAACAATACGGTCTCAGTAATCCCGTCAATCTCAACATCACAGATATACTACCAGAACTCATAATCAATATCGGTATAATTCATACTCTCAACAATAATAGATAATACTCTCAATTCTGTACAATCTCTATCATAACAGTTCTGAAAATCATAACAATTACAGACACAGTCCGTTCTTCGATCTGACTTCAATTATACGATGTCTACTATATCAGAAACACCATATATAATTCATATTCGATTCTGACAATATCATAATTTCAAATCGAGTCTAAACATAACAAAACTTACGTCCAGTTGTAGCCTGCGTCGATAGGAATACAGTACTGAAGTCGGATTCAAAATCAAATAGACGGTTCGCCCGCAAATCAATTTCTATGATGAAAATTGGAAAACTTCCTCCTGACCTCAATTTTTGTTCTTACGGATTCTGAGAAACAAAATCAATTGTGTATATATATATATATATATATATNAAATGCGCGAGACGTACTGTCTCGTGCACACACACACACGCATATGCGCACCTCCATCCGGCGCATATGCGCCAACTCCTCTGGACTTTTCCTTTGGCTAACTGGACACCTCGCGCATGTGCGCGCCTTCCAGCCGCGCATATGCGCGCAATGTTCTGCCTACCTCGCGCATATGCGCCTGGCTGAGTCACGCATATGCGCGAGGGCTCATCCTCGCACATATTTTACGTCTTTTCTTGTCTTTCCCGGTCTAATCCTTTCCGTCTATAATTACCAAGATTAATCAATAAATCATTTAAGATTAATCTCAGATTACGGTAATCAAAATCTCGGGCCTTACATTTCTCCCCCTCTAAGAATCGATTTCATCCTCGAAATCCCAAACAACCAACTCGAATGTCACGGTACTCATATCTGATACAAGAAGGAGATAAATACAAAAGCTAAAAGAGAATTCACCTCCATAAAACAATTCTAGAATTTTTGTCTCATCTCGGATTCTAATTTCAATCTAGAATCATAATTCAAGACGTATAATTTCATCATACCACTCGAAATAACTTGTGATAGAATCAATCACAAAATACTGGTTATACAACATCCGTATATACCAATCAACAGCTCCTAGCAAATTAATATTCGCATCTGTTATGAATCGGTTAATCCCGGTCAAAGATATATTCAATCTATGCCTCAAATACCAAAAGTCATCATCCGACTTTGGCATATTTAATCGATCTATTCTGAGTTGTCTTCGTTTTCTTCTGACTCAGTGGCAATACTCATCTGACAGCTATCGTATTACAATCAATTACAAAGTGCTACCATCCAGCACTACAACTCTACTGATCTCTTCCAGTATCTGGATATTCCACTCCGACTCTCCGTCGGTTGTTGTGGGTGCTATACAAAAGAACTCAATGTATATTCTGCCAAAAATACAAAATCAACTGAAAGTCACAGTCTGATACAATCAATTTGGGCATTCAATACAATCTGACCCCTTTTCTGACATAATTCTCAATCGTCTGATCGTATCTGTACGTCGTCTTGTACACATAACATATGTCCAATTCGAGCAATCTATCAATCATAATCACATCGTATTACAATCGTAGAAAGATTTGCGATAATTTCATCACGAAATTCATAGTAATGTACTCCCATGTCTATTCAGGAAGCAATAATCGATATAACCAATCTCCTGGTTCTATATTTCTGTCTTCATCTGTCGACGATTCAGACAATTCAGTACAAACTCTGCCATATCTAATCTCATCTGTTTCTATCAAAACATTTTTTTTTTGCTATCAGGATGTACACTGAATCAATTATTGCGCATTTTTGACAATGTCTGTCATTTCAAATTCGAAATATCTGGCACAAATAAATCAGTTATTAACATACACTACAGTATTACTTACTTGATATTCTGTTCGATACCCTGTTCTGACTATCGATATTGAATTCTGTTGTATAAATCTGAAAGATTCGGCACAAGGAGACGATTTTGTCACATACCTGTTACTCTGATCGATGCTCTGAGTCGGTTTGAACTGTATATAATTACAACAATATACAACAATCTGTATCAAACACGAATTTCGAACAACAGCAATATCGGATCAGACTCAAAATATCAATCATCAATACTGATCTATTTAACGAATAAAACGCAATTTCTGACAATATTGTCACTGTCGATTCTGACTAACCGATCACATTTTCAATGCTGTTTAGATCAACTTCTATATCATCTTTGAATGTACTGTTCCCCCCAAACAATATAATCTGTCTCAAATACTGTTTTAGAACAATAACAATTATCAAGCAATTTCAAAACAACAGTCGAATAAAATAGTCTGCTAAACTCATGCAACTATGAATTTCTGATATCGGTGTCGTTCTCAGCCACTGATCACGGTCTCAACTGGTCTAATATCAATCAGTATACCAGATTCAGATATCACATACTCTGAATACAATCTGTCTCAATCAAGATTCATATCGCAACAATTTCTGTACACAACAATCTCAGTTCTCAGATAATTCAATACAAAATATTCAATTTAGTCATATGCTGCGAATATATCAAAACATCATAGATAAACGTCATAAAATCATCAAAGTACCTCTGAACACAGAATTCATCAACCCATAAACAGAACT